>NW_027228566.1:0-31119 GCF_037783145.1 Equus przewalskii | reverse complement strand
GCAGGTGCTTCCGCCGTCTCCGGCATGTGGTTGTGGCACGTCTGAGAGGTGGTTCCGGCATGCCCGGCAGGTGGTTCCGGAGTGTCCGCCATGTGGTTCTGGCGTACCCGGCAGGTGATTTTGGCGTGTCTGGCAGGTGTTTCTTGCGAGTCGAGCATGTGGCTCAGGCATGCTCAGCAGGTGCTTCCGGCGTGTCCGGCACGTGGTTCTGGTGTGTCTGAGAGCTGGTTCTTGCATGTCCGGCAGATGATTCCGGAGTGTCCAACAAGTGGTTCTGGCATACCCGGCAGGTGATTTTGGCATGTCAGTTAGGTGGTTCCGGCGAGTCGAGTAGGTGGTTCCGGCATGCTCGGCAGGTGGTTCAGGCGGGTCTGACAGGTGGTTTCGGTCTGTTCGGGGTGTGGTTCCGGCATCTCAGGCACATGATTCTGGCACGTCTGAGAGTTTGTTCCGGTCGGCAAGACAGGTGGTTCCAGAGTGTCTGCCGAGTGGTTCTGGCGCAACCGGCAGGTGATTCTGGTGTGTCCTGCAGGTGGTTCTGGGGCGTGGATCAGGTGGTTCCGGCATACTCAGCAGGTGGTACCGGCGTGTCCGGAACATGGTTCTGGGAAGTCTGAGAGGTGGTTACGGCGTGTCCGGCAGGTGGTTCCGCTCTGTCCGGCAGGTGGTTCCGGCGTGTCCGGCACGATGTTCTGGCACGTCTGAGACGTGATTCCGGCATGCCCGACAGGTGATTCCGGAGTGTCCACCACGTGGTTCTGGCGTACCCGGCAGGCGATTTTGGCGTGACTGGCAGGTGTTTCTTGCGAGTCGAGCATGTGGCTCAGGCATGATCAGCCGGTGCTTCCGGCGTGTCCGGCACGTGGTTCTGGTGTGTCTGAGTGTTGGATCTGGCATGTCCGGCAGATGATTCCGGAGTGTCCACCAAGTGGTTCTGGCATACCCGGCAGGTGATTTTGGCGTGTCAGGTAGGTGGTTACGGCAGGTCGAGTAGGTGGTTCCGGCGTGCTCGGCAGGTGGTTCAGGCGGGTCTGGCAAGTGGTTTCGGTCTGTTCGGGGTGTGGTTCCGGCATCTCAGGCACATGGTTGTGGCACGTCTGAGATTTGGTTCTGCCCGGCCCGACAGGTGTATCCATGGTGTTCGCCAAGTGGTTGTGGCATAGCTGGCAGGTGATGTTGGCGTGACCGGCAGGTGTTTCCAGACAGCCCGGCAGGTGATTCCGAAGTGTTCACCAAATGGTTGTGGCGTACCCGGCAGTTGATTCTTGAGTGTCCGGCATGTGGTTCTGGCACCTCTGAGAGGTGGTTCAGGCATGCCCGCCAGGTGATTCCGGAGTCTCCGGCATGTGGTTCTGGGGAGTGGATCAGCTGGTTCCGGCATACTCGGCAGGTGGTACCAGAGTCTCCGGAACATGGTTCTGGCAAGTCTGAGAGGTGGTTCCGGCATGCCAGACAGGTGATTCTGGAGTGTCCGCCATGTGTTTCTGGCGTACCCGGCAGGTGATTTTGGCATGTCCGACAGGTGTTTCTTGCGAGTCGAGCAGGTGGCTCAGGCATGCTCAGCAGGTGCTTCCGGCGTCTCTGGCACGTGGTTCTGGTGTGTCTGAGAGCTGGTTCTGGCATGTCCAGCAGACGATTCCGGAGTGTCCACCAAGTGGTTCTGGTATACCTGGCATGTGATTTTGGAGTGTCCAGCATGTGGTTCCGGCGAGCTCGGCAGGTGGTACCGGCGTTTCCGGAACATGGTTCTGGCACGTCTGAGAGATGGTTCCGGCATGCCCGGCAGGTGATTCCGGAGTGTTGGGCATGTGGTTCTGGCACCTCTGAGAGGTGGTTTCCGGCATGCCCGGCAGGTGGTTCCGGAGTGTCTGCCGAATGGTTCTGGCGTGTCCGGCAGGTGATTCTGGCGTGTCCAGCATGTGGTTCTGCAGAGTGGATCAGGTGGTTACAGCATACTCGGCAGGTGGTACCGGCGTGTCCGGAACATGGTTCTGGCAAGTCTGAGAGGTGGTTCCGCCATGCCCGGCAGGTGATTCCGGAGTGTTCGCCAAGTGGTTCTGGCGTAGCCGGCAGGTGATTTTGGCGTGTCCGGCAGGTGGGACCGGTGAGTCAAGCAGGTGGTTCCGGCGAGTGTTACCTGTGTTTCCGGTCTGTCCGGGAGTTGGTTCCGGTCTGTCAGGCACGTGCCTCTGACACTTCGGAGAGGTTGTGCTGGCATGCCCGGCAGGGGATTCTGGAGTGTCCGCCAAGTGGTTCTGGCGTAGCCGGCAGGTGATTTTGGCGTGTCTGGCAGGTGTTTCTTGCAAGTCGAGCATGTGGCTCAGGCATGCTCAGCAGGTGCTTCCGGCGTGTCCGGCACGTGGTTCTGGTGTGTCTGACAGCTGGTTTTGGCATGTCCGGCAGATGATTCCGAAGTGTCCACCAAGTGGTTCTGGCATACCCGGCAGGTGATTTTGGCGTGTCAGGTAGGTGGTTCCGGCGAGTCGAGTAGGTGGTTCCGGCGTGCTCGGCAGGTGGTTCAGGCGGGTCTGGCAGGTGGTTTCGGTCTGTTCGGGGTGTGGATCTGGCATCTCAGGCACATGGTTCTGGCACGTCTGAGAGGTGGTTCCGGCCGGCCCGACAGGTGTTTCCATGGTGCCCGCCAAGTGGTTCTGGCATAGCTGGCAGGTGATGTTGGCGTGAGCGGCAGGTGGTTCCAGCCAGCCCGGCAGGTGATTCCGAAGTGTTCACCAAATGGTTGTGGCGTAGCCGGCATGTGATTTTGGCGTGTCCAGCCGGTGGTTTTGGCGAGTCGAGCAGGTGGTTCTGGCGTTCTCAGCAGGTGCTTCGGGTGTCATTGGCATGTTGTTCCGGCATGTCTGAGAGGTGGTTCCGCCATGCCCGGCAGGTCATTCCGGAGTGTTCGCCAATGGTTCTGGCGTAGCCGGCAGGTGATTTTGGCGGTCCGACATGTGGTTCTGGGGTGTGGATCAGGAACTTCCGGCATTCTGGGCAGGTGCTTACGCCATCTCCGGCATGTGGTTCTGGCACCTCTGAGAGGTGGTTCCAGCATGCCCGGCAGGTGATTCCGGAGTCTCCGACATGCGGTTCTGGCACCTCTGAGACGTGGTTCCGGAATGCCTGGCATGTGATTCCGGAGTGTCTGCCGAGTGGTTCTGGCGTAGCCGGCAGTTGATTTTGGCGTGTCCGGCAGGTGGTTCTGGGGAGTGGATCAGGAACCTCCGGCATTCTCGGCAGGTGCTTCCGCCGTCTCCGGCATGTGGTTGTGGCACCTCTGAGAGGTGGTTCCAGCATGCCCGGCAGGTGATTCCAGAGTGTCCGACAAGTGGTTGTGGCGTAGCCGGCTGGTGATTCTTGCGTGTCCGGCAGGTGGTTCTGGCGAGTCAAGCAGGTGGTCCCGGTGTGTACGGCAGGTGGTTCCGGTCTGTCCTGGAGGTGGCTCCGGAGTGTCTGCCGAGTGGTTCTGGCGTAGCCGGCAGGTAATTTTGGCGTGTCCAGCAGGTGGTTCTGGGGAGTGGAGCAGGTGGTTCCGGCGTGTCCGGCACATGGCTCTCTCACGTCTGAGAGGTGGTTCCGGCCGGCCAGACATTTGTTTCCATTGTGTCCACCAAGTGGTTCTGGCATAGCTGGCAGGTGATTTTGACGTGTCCAGCAGGTGGTTCTGGGTAGTGGATCAGCTGGTTCCGGCATACTCGGCAGGTGGTACAGGCGTGTCCAGAACATGGTTCTGGCAAGTCTGAGAGGTGGTTCCGGCATGCCCGACAGGTGATTCCGGAGTGTCCGCCAAGTGTTTCTGACGTATCCGGTAGGTGATTTTGGCATGTCCGACAGGTGTTTCTTGTGAGTTGAGCATGTGGCTCAGGCATGCTCAGCAGGTGCTTCCGGCGTTTCCGGCATGTGGTTCTGGGGTGTCTGAGAGCTGGTTCTGGCATGTCTGGCAGATGATTCCGGAGTTTCCGCCAAGTGGTTCAGGCGTAGCTGGCAGGTGATGTTGGCGTGACCGGCAGGTGGTTCCCACCAGCCCGGCAGGTGATTCCGAAGTGTTCGCCAACTGGTTGTGGCGTGGCCGGCAGGTGATTTTGGCGTGTCCGGCAGGTGGTTCTGGCGATTCGAGCAAGTGGTTCCGGCGTGCTCGGCAGGTGCTTCTGCTGTCTTTGGCATGTTGTCCTGGCATGTCTGAGAGGTGGTTCCGGCATGCCTATCAGGTGATTCCGCACTGTTCGCCTAGTGGTTCTGGCGTAGCCGGCAGGTGATTTTGCATGTCCCGCGGCCGTTCCGGCGAGTCGACCCGGTGGTTCCGGCGTTCCCGGCACTTGGTTCCAGTCTGTCTGGCATGTGGTTCTGGGGTGTCCGACACGAGGTTCTGGCACGTCTGAGAGGTTGTGTCGGCATGCCCTTCACGTGATTCCGGCGTGTCCGGCACGTGGTTCTGGTGTGTCTGAGAGCTGGTTCTGGCATGTCCGGCAGATGATTCCGGAGTGTCCACCAAGTGGTTCTGGCATACCCAGCAGGTGATTTTGGCATGTCAGGTAGGTGGTTCCGGCGAGTCGAGCAGGTGGATCAGGCGTGCTCGGCAGGTGGTTCACGCGGGTCTGGCAGGTGGTTTCGGTCTGTTCGGGGTGTGGTTCCGGCATCTCAGGCACATGGTTCTGGCACGTCTGAGAGGTGGTTCCGGCCGGCCCGACAGGTGTTTCCATGGTGTCCGCCAAGTGGTTCTGGCGTAGGTGGCAGGTGATGTTGGCGTGACCGGCAGGAGGTTCCAGCAAGCCCAGCAGGTGATTCCGAAGTGTTCACCCACTGGTTGTGGAGTAGCCGGCAGGTGGTTCCGGCATGCCCGGCAGGTGATTCCGGAGTGTTCGCAAAGTGTTTCTGGCGTAGCATGCAGGTGATTTTGCATGTCCGGTGGTGGTTCCGGCCAGTAGAGCCGGTGGTTCCGGCATGTCTGGCAGGTGGCTCCGGTCTGTCCGGCAGGTGGTTCTGGCGTGTCCGGCACGAGGTTCTGGCACTTCTGGCATGTTGTGCTGGTATGCCCGGCAGATGATTCCGGAGTTTTCGCCAAGTGGTTCTGGCGTAGTCGGCAGGTGATTTTGCATGTCCGACGGTGGTTCCGGCGATTCGAGCCGGTGGTTCCGGCGTGTCCGGCAGGTGGTTCTGGGGTGTCCGGCACGAGGTTCTGGCACGTGTGAGAGGTTGTGTCGGCATGCCCTCACGTGATTCCGGCTTGTCCGCCAAGTGGTTCTGGTGTACCAGGCAGGTGATTTTGCCGTGTCCGGCAGGTGGGACCGGTGAGTCAAGCAGGTGATTCCGGCGAGTGTTTCCTGTGTTTCCGGTCTGTCCGGGAGATGGTTCCAGCCTGTGCAGCACGTGCTTCTGGCACTTCTGAGTGGTTGTGCTGGCATGCCCGGCAGGTGATTCTGGAGTGTCCGCCAGGCGGTTTTGGCGTAGCCGGCATATGATTTTGGCCTGTCACGCAGGTGGTTCCGGCATGTCCAGCAGGTGGTTCCGGCGAGCTCGTCAGGTACTTCCGGTCTCTCCGGCACGTGTTTGTGGCACGTCTGAGAGATGGTTCCGGAATGCCTGGCACGTGATTCCGGAGTCTCCGGCATGTGGTTCTGGCACTCTGAGAGGTGGTTCCGGCATGCCCGGCAGGTGATTCCGGAGTGTCTGCCGAGTTGTTCTGGCTTAGCCGGCAGGTGATTTTGTCGTGTCCGGCAGGTGGTTCTGTGGAGTGGATCAGGAACTTCCGGCCTTCTCGGCAGGTGCTTCCACCGTCTCCTGCATGTGTTTGTGGCACCTCTGAGAGGTGGTTCCATCATGCCCGGCAGGTGATTCCGGAGTGTCCAACAAGTGGTTGTGGCACACCCAGCTGGTGATTTTGGTGTGTACGGCAGGTGTTTCTGGCGAGTCAAGCAGGTGGTCCCGGCGTGTCCGGCAGGTGGTTCCGGCGTGTCCGGCACATGGTTCTGGCACGTCTGAGAGGTGGTTCCGGCATGCCCGGCAGGTGATCCCGGAGAGTCCTCCAAGTGGTTCTGGCGTACCCCGCTGGTGTTTCTGGTGTGTCCGGCAGGTGGCTCTGGTGAGTCGAGCAGGTGGTTCTGGCATGCTCGGCAGGTGCTTCCGGTCTTTCCGGCACTTGGTTGAGGCATGCCTGACAGATGGTCCCGGCATGCATGGCAGGTGATTCTGGAGTGTCAGGCATGTAGTTCTGGCACCTCTGAGAGGTGGTTCCCTCATGCCTGGCAGGTGATTACCGAGTGTCTGCCAAGATGTTCTGGCGTAGCCAGCAGGTGATTTAGGTGTGTCCAGCAGGTGGTTCTGGGGAGTGGATCAGGGGGTTCTGGCATGCTCGGCAGGTGGTACCGGCGTGTCCGGAACATGGTTCTGGCAAGTCTGAGAGGTGATTCCGGCATGTCGGACAGGTGATTCCTGAGTGTCTGACAAGTGGTTGTGGCGTAGCCGGCTGGTGATTCTGGCGTGTCCGGCAGGTGGTTCTGTCGAGTCAAGCAGGTGGTCCCGGCGTGTCCGGCAGTTGGTTCCGGTCTGTCCAGGAGGTGGTTCCGAGTGTCTGCCGAGTGATTCTGGCGTAGCCGGCAGTTGATTTTGGCGTGTCCAGCAGGTGGTTCTTTGGAGTGGATCAGGTGGTTCCGGCATACTCGGCAGGTGGTTCCGGCGTGTCCGGCACATGGTTCTGGCACGTCTGAGACGTGGTTCCTGCATGCCCGGCAGGTGATCCTGGAGAGTCCTCCAAGTGGTTCTGGCGTAACCCGCAGGTGTTTCTGGTGTGTCTGGCAGGAGGCTCTGGTGTGTCGAGCCGGTGGTTTCGGCGTGCTCGGCAGGTGGTTCCGGCAGGTGCGGCAGGTGTTTGCTGTCTGCCCATGATGTGGTTCCGGCATGCCCGCAAGGTGATTCTGCAGTGTCCACGAAGTGGTTTTGGCGTAGCCGACATATGATTTTGGCCTGTGAGGCAGGTGGTTCCGGCATGTCCAGCAGGTGGTTCCGGCGAGCTCTGCAGGTGCTTCCGGTCTCTCCGGCACGTGGTTGTGGCATGTCAGGCAGGTGGTTCCGGCACGTCTGAGATCTGGTTCAGGCATGTGAGGCAGGTGATTCCGGCGTCTCTGGTATGTGGTGCTTGCACGTTTGAAGGTGGTTCCGGCATGCCCGACAGGTTCTGGCGTACCCAGCAGGTGATTTTGGCCTGTCTTGCAGGTGTTTCTTGCAAGTCGAGCATGTGGCTCAGGCATGCTCAGGAGGTGCTACCGGCGTTTCCGGCACGTGGTTCTGGGGTGTCTGAGAGCTGGTTCTGGCATGTCCGGCAGATGATTCCGGAGTGTCCGCCAAGTGGTTCAGGCGTAGCTGGCAGGTGATGTTGGCGTGACCGGCAGGTGGTTCCAACCAGCCCGGCAGGTTATTCTGAAGTGTTCACCAACTGGTTGTGGCGTGGCCGGCAGGTGATTTTGGCGTGTCCGTCAGGTGGTTCTGGGGATTCGAGCAAGTGGTTCCGGCGTGCTCGGCATGTGCTTTCGGTGTCATTGGCATGTGGTTCTGGCATGTCTTAGAGGTGGTTCTGGCATGCACGGCAGTTGATTCCGGAGTGTTCGCCAAGTGTTTCTGGCGTAGCCGGCAGGTGATTTTGCATGTCCCGCGGCCGTTCCGGTGAGTCGACCCGGTGGTTCCGGTGTGTCCGGCGGGTGGTTCCGGTCTGTCTGGCATGTGTTTCTGGGGTGTCCGACACGAGGTTCTGGCAAGTCTGAGAGGATGTGTCGGCATGCCCTTCACGTGATTCTGGCGTGTCCGGCACGTGGTTCTGGTGTGTCTGAGAGCTGCTTCTGGCATGTCCGGCAGATGATTGCGGAGTGTCCACCAAGTGGTTCTGGCATGCCCAGCAGGTGATTTTGGCATGTCAGGTAGGTGGTTCCGGCGAGTCGAGCAGGTGGATCAGGCGTGCTCGGCAGGTGGTTCACGCGGGTCTGGCAGGTGGTTTCGGTCTGTTCGGGGTGTGGTTCCGGCATCTCAGGCACATGGTTCTGGCACGTCTGAGAGGTGGTTCCGGCCGGCCCGACAGGTGTTTCCATGGTGTCCGCCAAGTGGTTCTGGCGTAGGTGGCAGGTGATGTTGGCGTGACTGGCAGGAGGTTCCAGCAAGCCCAGCAGGTGATTCCGAAGTGTTCACCCACTGGTTGTGGAGTAGCCGGCAGGTGGTTCCGGCATGCCTGGCAGGTGATTCCGGAGTGTTCGCAAAGTGTTTCTGGCGTAGCGTGCAGGTGATTTTGCATGTCCGGTGGTGGTTCCGGCGAGTAGAGCCGGTGGTTGCGGCATGTCTGGCAGGTGGCTCCGGTCTGTCCGGCAGGTGGTTCTGGCATGTCCGGCCCGAGGTTCTGGCACGTGTGAGAGGTTGTGTCGGCCTGCCCTTCACGTGATTCCGGCATGTCCGGCACGTGGTTCTGGTGTGTCTGGTAGCTGGTTCTGGCTTGTCCGGCAGATGATTCCGGAGTGTTCGCCAAGTGGTTCTGGCGTAGTCGGCAGGTGATTTTGCATGTCTGCCAGGTGGTTTTGGCGTAGCCGGCATATGATTTTGGCCTGTCAGGCAGGTGGTTCCGGCATGTCCAGCAGGTAGTTCCGGCGACCTCGGCAGGTGCTTCCGGTGTCATTGACATCTGGTTCTGGCATGTCTGAGACGTGGTTCTGGCATGCCCGGCAGGTGGTTCCGGAGTGTTCCCCAGGTGGTTCTGGCCTACCCGGCAGGTGATTTTGCATGTCCGTTGGGGGTTCCGGCGAGTCGAGCCGGTGGTTCCGGCGTGTCAGGCAGGTGGTTAAGGTCTGTAAAGCAGGGGGTTCTGGGGTGTCCGGCACGAGGTTCTGGCACGTCTGAGAGGTTGTGTCGGCATGCACTTCACGTGATTCCGGTTTGTCCGCCAAGTGGTTCTGGCGTAACCGGCAGGTGATTTTGGCGTGTCTGGCAGGTGGGACCGGTGAGTCTAGCAGGTGGTTCCGGGGAGTGTTTCCCGTGCTTCTGGTCTGTCCGGGAGATGGTTCCGGCCTGTCCGGCACGTGCCTCTGGCACTTCTGAGAGGTTGTGCTGGCATGCCCTGCAGGTGATTCCTGAGTGTCCGCCAAGTGGTTGTGGCGTAGCCGGCAGGTGATTTTGGCGTGTCCGGCAGGTGGTTCTGGGGAGTGGATCAGGAACTTCCAGCATTCTCGGCATGTGGTTCCGCCGTCTCTGGCATGTGGTTGTGGCACCTCTGAGAGGTGGTTCCAGCTTGCCCGGCAGGTGATTCCGGAGGGTCCGACAAGTGTTTGTGGTGTAGCCGGCTGGTGATTTTGGCATGTCCGGCAGGTGGTTCTGGCGAGTCAAGCGGTTGGTCCCGGCGTGTCTGGCATGTGGTTCCGGTCTGTCTGGAGGTGGTTCCAGAGTGTCTGCCGAGTGGTTCTGGCGGAGCCGGCAGGTTATTTTTGCGTGACCAGCAGGTGGTTCTGGGGAGTGGATCACGTTGTTCCGGAATAGTCGGCAGGTGGTTCCGGCATGTCCAGCAGGTGGTTCCGGCGAGCTCGGCAGGTGCTTCCGGTCTCTCCGGCACGTAGTTGTGGCACGTCTGAGAGATGGTTCCGGCATGCCCGGCACGTGATTCCGGAGTCTCCGGCATGTGGTTCTGGCATCTCTGAGAGGTGGTTCCGGAATGCCTGGCATGAGATTCCGGAGTGTCTGCCGAGTGGTTCTGACGTAGCCGGCAGTTGATTTTGGCGTGTCCAGTAGGTGGTTCTGGGGAGTGGATCTGATGGTTCCGGCATACTCGGCAGGTGGTACCGGCATGTCCAGAACATGGTTCTGGCAAGTCTGAGACGTGGTTCCGCCTGCCCGACAGGTGATTCCGGAGTGTACGCCAAGTGTTTCTGGCGTACCCGGAATGTGATTTTGGCATGTCCGACAAGTGCTTCTTTCGAGTCGAGCAGGTGGCTCAGGCATGCTCAGCTGGTGCTTCCGGCGTCTCTGGCCCTTGGTTCTGGTGTGTCTGAGAGCTGGTTCTGGCATGTCTGGCAGATGATTCCGGATTTTCCACCAGGTGGTTCTGGTATACCTGGCAGGTGATTTTGGCGTGTCCAGCAGGTGGTTATGACGAGCTCGGCAGGTGGTACCGGCGTGTCCGGAACATGGTTCTGGCACGTCTGAGAGATGGTTCCGGCATGGCCGGCAGGTGACTCCGGAGTGTCTGGCATGTGGTTCTGGCACGTCTGAGAGGTGGTTCCGGCATGCCCGGCAGGTGGTTCCGGAGTGTCCGCCATGTGGTTCTGGCGTACCCGGCAGGTGATTTTGGCGTGTCTGGCAGGTGTTTCTTGCGAGTCGAGCATGTGGCTCAGGCATGCTCAGCAGGTGCTTCCGGCGTGTCCGGCACGTGGTTCTGGTGTGTCTGAGAGCTGGTTCTTGCATGTCCGGCAGATGATTCCGGAGTGTCCAACAAGTGTTTCTGGCATACCCGGCAGGTGATTTTGGCATGTCAGTTAGGTGGTTCCAGCGAGTCGAGTAGGTGGTTCCGGCATGCTCGGCAGGTGGTTCAGGCGGGTCTGACAGGTGGTTTCGGTCTGTTTGGGGTGTGGTTCCGGCATCTCAGGCACATGATTCTGGCACGTCTGAGAGTTTGTTCCGGTCGGCAAGACAGGTGGTTCCAGAGTGTCTGCCGAGTGGTTCTGGCGCAACCGGCAGGTGATTCTGGTGTGTCCAGCAGGTGGTTCTGGGGCGTGGATCAGGTGGTTCCGGCATACTCAGCAGGTGGTACCGGCGTGTCCGGAACATGGTTCTGGGAAGTCTGAGAGGTGGTTACGGCGTGTCCGGCAGGTGGTTCCGCTCTGTCCGGCAGGTGGTTCCGGCGTGTCCGGCACGATGTTCTGGCACGTCTGAGACGTGATTCCGGCATGCCCGACAGGTGATTCCGGAGTGTCCACCACGTGGTTCTGGCGTACCCGGCAGGCGATTTTGGCGTGACTGGCAGGTGTTTCTTGCGAGTCGAGCATGTGGCTCAGGCATGATCAGCCGGTGCTTCCGGCGTGTCCGGCACGTGGTTCTGGTGTGTCTGAGTGTTGGATCTGGCATGTCCGGCAGATGATTCCGGAGTGTCCACCAAGTGGTTCTGGCATACCCGGCAGGTGATTTTGGCGTGTCAGGTAGGTGGTTACGGCAGGTCGAGTAGGTGGTTCCGGCGTGCTCGGCAGGTGGTTCAGGCGGGTCTGGCAAGTGGTTTCGGTCTGTTCGGGGTGTGGTTCCGGCATCTCAGGCACATGGTTGTGGCACGTCTGAGATTTGGTTCTGCCCGGCCCGACAGGTGTATCCATGGTGTTCGCCAAGTGGTTGTGGCATAGCTGGCAGGTGATGTTGGCGTGACCGGCAGTTGTTTCCAGACAGCCCGGCAGGTGATTCCGAAGTGTTCACCAAATGGTTGTGGCGTACCCGGCAGTTGATTCTTGAGTGTCCGGCATGTGGTTCTGGCACCTCTGAGAGGTGGTTCCGGCATGCCCGCCAGGTGATTCCGGAGTCTCCGGCATGTGGTTCTGGGGAGTGGATCAGCTGGTTCCGGCATACTCGGCAGGTGGTACCAGAGTCTCCGGAACATGGTTCTGGCAAGTCTGAGAGGTGGTTCCGGCATGCCAGACAGGTGATTCTGGAGTGTCCGCCATGTGTTTCTGGCGTACCCGGCAGGTGATTTTGGCATGTCCGACAGGTGTTTCTTGTGAGTCGAGCAGGTGGCTCAGGCATGCTCAGCAGGTGCTTCCGGCGTCTCTGGCACGTGGTTCTGGTGTGTCTGAGAGCTGGTTCTGGCATGTCCAGCAGACGATTCCGGAGTGTCCACCAAGTGGTTCTGGTATACCTGGCATGTGATTTTGGAGTGTCCAGCATGTGGTCCGGCGAGCTCGGCAGGTGGTACCGGCGTTTCCGGAACATGGTTCTGGCACGTCTGAGAGATGGTTCCGGCATGCCCGGCAGGTGATTCCGGAGTGTTGGGCATGTGGTTCTGGCACCTCTGAGAGGTGGTTTCCGGCATGCCCGGCAGGTGGTTCCGGAGTGTCTGCCGAATGGTTCTGGCGTAGCCGGCAGGTGATTCTGGCGTGTCCAGCATGTGGTTCTGCAGAGTGGATCAGGTGGTTACAGCATACTCGGCAGGTGTTACCGGCGTGTCCGGAACATGGTTCTGGCAAGTCTGAGAGGTGGTTCCGCCATGCCCGGCAGGTGATTCCGGAGTGTTCGCCAAGTGGTTCTGGCGTAGCCGGCAGGTGATTTTGGCGTGTCCGGCAGGTGGGACCGGTGAGTCAAGCAGGTGGTTCCGGCGAGTGTTACCTGTGTTTCCGGTCTGTCCGGGAGTTGGTTCCGGTCTGTCAGGCACGTGCCTCTGACACTTCGGAGAGGTTGTGCTGGCATGCCCGGCAGGGGATTCTGGAGTGTCCGCCAAGTGGTTCTGGCGTAGCCGGCAGGTGATTTTGGCGTGTCTGGCAGGTGTTTCTTGCAAGTCGAGCATGTGGCTCAGGCATGCTCAGCAGGTGCTTCCGGCGTGTCCGGCACGTGGTTCTGGTGTGTCTGACAGCTGGTTTTGGCATGTCCGGCAGATGATTCCGAAGTGTCCACCAAGTGGTTCTGGCATACCCGGCAGGTGATTTTGGCGTGTCAGGTAGGTGGTTCCGGCGAGTCGAGTATGTGGTTCCGGCGTGCTCGGCAGGTGGTTCAGGCGGGTCTGGCAGGTGGTTTCGGTCTGTTCGGGGTGTGGATCCGGCATCTCAGGCACATGGTTCTGGCACGTCTGAGAGGTGGTTCCGGCCGGCCCGACAGGTGTTTCCATGGTGCCCGCCAAGTGGTTCTGGCATAGCTGGCAGGTGATGTTGGCGTGAGCGGCAGGTGGTTCCAGCCAGCCCGGCAGGTGATTCCGAAGTGTTCACCAAATGGTTGTGGCGTAGCCGGCATGTGATTTTGGCGTGTCCAGCCGGTGGTTTTGGCGAGTCGAGCAGGTGGTTCTGGCGTTCTCAGCAGGTGCTTCGGGTGTCATTGGCATGTTGTTCCGGCATGTCTGAGAGGTGGTTCCGCCATGCCCGGCAGGTGATTCCGGAGTGTTCGCCAATGGTTCTGGCGTAGCCGGCAGGTGATTTTGGCGGTCCGACATGTGGTTCTGGGGTGTGGATCAGGAACTTCCGGCATTCTGGGCAGGTGCTTACGCCATCTCCGGCATGTGGTTCTGGCACCTCTGAGAGGTGGTTCCAGCATGCCCGGCAGGTGATTCCGGAGTCTCCGACATGCGGTTCTGGCACCTCTGAGACGTGGTTCCGGAATGCCTGGCATGTGATTCCGGAGTGTCTGCCGAGTGGTTCTGGCGTAGCCGGCAGTTGATTTTGGCGTGTCCGGCAGGTGGTTCTGGGGAGTGGATCAGGAACCTCCGGCATTCTCGGCAGGTGCTTCCGCCGTCTCCGGCATGTGGTTGTGGCACCTCTGAGAGGTGGTTCCAGCATGCCCGGCAGGTGATTCCGGAGTGTCCGACAAGTGGTTGTGGCGTAGCCGGCTGGTGATTCTTGCGTGTCCGGCAGGTGGTTCTGGCGAGTCAAGCAGGTGGTCCCGGTGTGTACGGCAGGTGGTTCCGGTCTGTCCTGGAGGTGGCTCCGGAGTGTCTGCCGAGTGGTTCTGGCGTAGCCGGCAGGTAATTTTGGCGTGTCCAGCAGGTGGTTCTGGGGAGTGGAGCAGGTGGTTCCGGCGTGTCCGGCACATGGCTCTCTCACGTCTGAGAGGTGGTTCCGGCCGGCCAGACATTTGTTTCCATTGTGTCCACCAAGTGGTTCTGGCATAGCTGGCAGGTGATTTTGACGTGTCCAGCAGGTGGTTCTGGGTAGTGGATCAGCTGGTTCCGGCATACTCGGCAGGTGGTACAGGCGTGTCCAGAACATGGTTCTGGCAAGTCTGAGAGGTGGTTCCGGCATGCCCGACAGGTGATTCCGGAGTGTCCGCCAAGTGTTTCTGACGTATCCGGTAGGTGATTTTGGCATGTCCGACAGGTGTTTCTTGTGAGTTGAGCATGTGGCTCAGGCATGCTCAGCAGGTGCTTCCGGCGTTTCCGGCATGTGGTTCTGGGGTGTCTGAGAGCTGGTTCTGGCATGTCTGGCAGATGATTCCGGAGTTTCCGCCAAGTGGTTCAGGCGTAGCTGGCAGGTGATGTTGGCGTGACCGGCAGGTGGTTCCCACCAGCCCGGCAGGTGATTCCGAAGTGTTCGCCAACTGGTTGTGGCGTGGCCGGCAGGTGATTTTGGCGTGTCCGGCAGGTGGTTCTGGCGATTCGAGCAAGTGGTTCCGGCGTGCTCGGCAGGTGCTTCTGCTGTCATTGGCATGTTGTCCTGGCATGTCTGAGAGGTGGTTCCGGCATGCCTATCAGGTGATTCCGCACTGTTCGCCTAGTGGTTCTGGCGTAGCCGGCAGGTGATTTTGCATGTCCCGCGGCCGTTCCGGCGAGTCGACCCGGTGGTTCCGGCGTTCCCGGCACTTGGTTCCAGTCTGTCTGGCATGTGGTTCTGGGGTGTCCGACACGAGGTTCTGGCACGTCTGAGAGGTTGTGTCGGCATGCCCTTCACGTGATTCCGGCGTGTCCGGCACGTGGTTCTGGTGTGTCTGAGAGCTGGTTCTGGCATGTCCGGCAGATGATTCCGGAGTGTCCACCAAGTGGTTCTGGCATACCCAGCAGGTGATTTTGGCATGTCAGGTAGGTGGTTCCGGCGAGTCGAGCAGGTGGATCAGGCGTGCTCGGCAGGTGGTTCACGCGGGTCTGGCAGGTGGTTTCGGTCTGTTCGGGGTGTGGTTCCGGCATCTCAGGCACATGGTTCTGGCACGTCTGAGAGGTGGTTCCGGCCGGCCCGACAGGTGTTTCCATGGTGTCCGCCAAGTGGTTCTGGCGTAGGTGGCAGGTGATGTTGGCGTGACTGGCAGGAGGTTCCAGCAAGCCCAGCAGGTGATTCCGAAGTGTTCACCCACTGGTTGTGGAGTAGCCGGCAGGTGGTTCCGGCATGCCTGGCAGGTGATTCCGGAGTGTTCGCAAAGTGTTTCTGGCGTAGCGTGCAGGTGATTTTGCATGTCCGGTGGTGGTTCCGGCGAGTAGAGCCGGTGGTTGCGGCATGTCTGGCAGGTGGCTCCGGTCTGTCCGGCAGGTGGTTCTGGCGTGTCCGGCCCGAGGTTCTGGCACGTGTGAGAGGTTGTGTCGGCCTGCCCTTCACGTGATTCCGGCATGTCCGGCACGTGGTTCTGGTGTGTCTGGTAGCTGGTTCTGGCTTGTCCGGCAGATGATTCCGGAGTGTTCGCCAAGTGGTTCTGGCGTAGTCGGCAGGTGATTTTGCATGTCTGCCAGGTGGTTTTGGCGTAGCCGGCATATGATTTTGGCCTGTCAGGCAGGTGGTTCCGGCATGTCCAGCAGGTAGTTCCGGCGACCTCGGCAGGTGCTTCCGGTGTCATTGACATCTGGTTCTGGCATGTCTGAGACGTGGTTCTGGCATGCCCGGCAGGTGGTTCCGGAGTGTTCCCCAGGTGGTTCTGGCCTACCCGGCAGGTGATTTTGCATGTCCGTTGGGGGTTCCGGCGAGTCGAGCCGGTGGTTCCGGCGTGTCAGGCAGGTGGTTAAGGTCTGTAAAGCAGGGGGTTCTGGGGTGTCCGGCATGAGGTTCTGGCACGTCTGAGAGGTTGTGTCGGCATGCACTTCACGTGATTCCGGTTTGTCCGCCAAGTGGTTCTGGCGTAACCGGCAGGTGATTTTGGCGTGTCTGGCAGGTGGGACCGGTGAGTCTAGCAGGTGGTTCCGGGGAGTGTTTCCCGTGCTTCTGGTCTGTCCGGGAGATGGTTCCGGCCTGTCCGGCACGTGCCTCTGGCACTTCTGAGAGGTTGTGCTGGCATGCCCTGCAGGTGATTCCTGAGTGTCCGCCAAGTGGTTGTGGCGTAGCCGGCAGGTGATTTTGGCGTGTCCGGCAGGTGGTTCTGGGGAGTGGATCAGGAACTTCCAGCATTCTCGGCATGTGGTTCCGCCGTCTCTGGCATGTGGTTGTGGCACCTCTGAGAGGTGGTTCCAGCTTGCCCGGCAGGTGATTCCGGAGGGTCCGACAAGTGTTTGTGGTGTAGCCGGCTGGTGATTTTGGCATGTCCGGCAGGTGGTTCTGGCGAGTCAAGCGGTTGGTCCCGGCGTGTCTGGCATGTGGTTCCGGTCTGTCTGGAGGTGGTTCCAGAGTGTCTGCCGAGTGGTTCTGGCGGAGCCGGCAGGTTATTTTTGCGTGACCAGCAGGTGGTTCTGGGGAGTGGATCACGTTGTTCCGGAATAGTCGGCAGGTGGTTCCGGCATGTCCAGCAGGTGGTTCCGGCGAGCTCGGCAGGTGCTTCCGGTCTCTCCGGCACGTAGTTGTGGCACGTCTGAGAGATGGTTCCGGCATGCCCGGCACGTGATTCCGGAGTCTCCGGCATGTGGTTCTGGCATCTCTGAGAGGTGGTTCCGGAATGCCTGGCATGAGATTCCGGAGTGTCTGCCGAGTGGTTCTGACGTAGCCGGCAGTTGATTTTGGCGTGTCCAGTAGGTGGTTCTGGGGAGTGGATCTGATGGTTCCGGCATACTCGGCAGGTGGTACCGGCATGTCCAGAACATGGTTCTGGCAAGTCTGAGACGTGGTTCCGCCTGCCCGACAGGTGATTCCGGAGTGTACGCCAAGTGTTTCTGGCGTACCCGGAATGTGATTTTGGCATGTCCGACAAGTGCTTCTTTCGAGTCGAGCAGGTGGCTCAGGCATGCTCAGCTGGTGCTTCCGGCGTCTCTGGCCCTTGGTTCTGGTGTGTCTGAGAGCTGGTTCTGGCATGTCTGGCAGATGATTCCGGATTTTCCACCAGGTGGTTCTGGTATACCTGGCAGGTGATTTTGGCGTGTCCAGCAGGTGGTTATGACGAGCTCGGCAGGTGGTACCGGCGTGTCCGGAACATGGTTCTGGCACGTCTGAGAGATGGTTCCGGCATGGCCGGCAGGTGACTCCGGAGTGTCTGGCATGTGGTTCTGGCACGTCTGAGAGGTGGTTCCGGCATGCCCGGCAGGTGGTTCCGGAGTGTCCGCCATGTGGTTCTGGCGTACCCGGCAGGTGATTTTGGCGTGTCTGGCAGGTGTTTCTTGCGAGTCGAGCATGTGGCTCAGGCATGCTCAGCAGGTGCTTCCGGCGTGTCCGGCACGTGGTTCTGGTGTGTCTGAGAGCTGGTTCTTGCATGTCCGGCAGATGATTCCGGAGTGTCCAACAAGTGTTTCTGGCATACCCGGCAGGTGATTTTGGCATGTCAGTTAGGTGGTTCCAGCGAGTCGAGTAGGTGGTTCCGGCATGCTCGGCAGGTGGTTCAGGCGGGTCTGACAGGTGGTTTCGGTCTGTTCGGGGTGTGGTTCCGGCATCTCAGGCACATGATTCTGGCACGTCTGAGAGTTTGTTCCGGTCGGCAAGACAGGTGGTTCCAGAGTGTCTGCCGAGTGGTTCTGGCGCAACCGGCAGGTGATTCTGGTGTGTCCAGCAGGTGGTTCTGGGGCGTGGATCAGGTGGTTCCGGCATACTCAGCAGGTGGTACCGGCGTGTCCGGAACATGGTTCTGGGCAGTCTGAGAGGTGGTTCCGGCGTGTCCGGCAGCTTGTTCTGGCGTGCTCAGCACGTGGTTCCAGTCTGTGCAGTACATGTTTCCAGCTTGTCCGGCAAGTGGTTCTGGTACATCTGAGAGGTGGTTCCAGCTTGTTGGGCAGGTGGTTACGGTGTGTCCCGGAGGCGTTTCTGGCATGTCTGTAATGTGGTTCTGGCACGTCTGCGAGGTGCTTCAGGCATGGCTGGCAGCTGATTCCTGGGTGTCCACCAAGTGGTTCTGGCATCACCAGCAGGTTATTTTGGCATGTCCAGAAGGTCTTTCCTGCTTTTCGGGCTCGTGGCTCTGGCTTGTAAGACAGGTGTTGGTGGCATTTCTGGGCCCCAGTTCTGACATACTATGCAGGTGGTTTCACTGTTTCTGGCACCTGTTTGTGGCATCTCCATCAGGTGTTTCCAATGTGTCTGGCATGTCGTTGTGCTGCGTTTGGAATCTGGTTCTGTCGTGTCTGTTGTGTGCAGCTGGCATGTTGAAGAGATGGTTCTGCAGTGTCAGAATTGTTGTTCCACTGTGTTCAGCAGGTGGTTACAGGTGGTTCTGGCATGCAACGTGGGTGCTTCAAGTGTGCCTGTTGGGTCGTTCTGGCATGAATGTGTGTTTCTTTGAGAGTGTGTGGAGGGTGTTTTTGGCATGTCTCCCGGGGTTTCTAGGCATCTAAGGGGCATGATTACGTTTTATGCGTCAGGAGATTTGGTTCTCAACTTCCTAAAGAGATGGAAGAAAGATGGTCTGTGGCTTGTCGCCCCTAGAGGGGTGGAGCCAATGCATTGTGCATTTCCGCGTCTAGAGCAATGGAGGGCAAAACTGAGAGGAAAGGGGCCTTTCTGACATAGGTGTTTTCTGACACTCTCTCCACAAGTGGTCAACTGTGGTTGGTGAAAAGTGTATTGTCTCTCTCCTGCTAAACACATGGTTGCACAATCATTTGGGACTCAGACCAGTTGCATAAGGGGAAGATGTAGGCATTTTGTCTGAGCTGGGTTGGCAAGGTGGAAATGCGGCAGAAGCAGATGTTGCAGATTGGTGAGTTAAGGGCTGAAAAGACACAGTGTTCAGCTGCCATTGTATGAGACGTTCCCAGGACGCTGTAAGAGCACTGTGGAATGCGAGTGCTTTCCAAGCTTCCTAAAGAGCTGTGAGCAGGACAGTTGATGGCTTGTCTCCAATTGAAGGATGGAGGCAGTGCTTTGTGCCTTCCACCTCTAGAGCAATGGAGGGCACGGCTGAGAGCAAAGGGCCCATTCTAACATAGGTGCATTCTGATACTCTCTGACCCAGTGCACAATGGCGGTTTTTAAAAAGCATATTGTCTGCTCCTGCTAAGCATGCAGAAGCACAGTCATCTGGGCCTCGTCCCCGTTGCTGAAGCGGAAGATGTAGACATTTCGTCTGAGCCGGGTTGGCGAAGTGGAAATGTGGCAGGAGACAAGTTCCAAATCTGCGAGTTAAGCGCTGAAAAGAAATGGCATAGCAGCTGCCTTTGCATGAGATGTTGCCAGGATACAGAAAGAGCACTGTTGAAAGCGAGTCCTTTCTCAGCTTCCTAAAGAGATGGAAGGAAGATGGTCTGTGGCTTGTCGCCCCTTGGGGGGGGAGCCAGTGCATTGTGCATTCCTCGTCTAGAGCAATGAAGGGAACGGCTGAGAGCAAAGGGGTCTTTCTGACATAGCTGCTTTCCGACAGTCTCTCCAGCATTGAACAATGGTGGTTGGAAAAAGGCGTGCAGTCTGTCGCCTCCTAAGCATGTGGACGCTCAATCATTTGGGACTCAGCCCAGTTGCTTCAAGGGAAGATGTAGGCATTTCGTCTGAGCCGGGTTGGCAAGGTGGAAACGTGCAGGATGCAGATGTCCCAGACTGGCGAGTGAAGTGCTGAAAGGAAACGGCGTTCAGCCTCCTTTGTATGAGATGTTCCCAGGACGTTGTAAGAGGCCTGTGGAAAGGGAGTTTTTTCTCCACTTCCTAAAGAGCTGTAAGAAGGACAAGATGTGTTTTGTCTCCAATTGAGGGGTGGATCCAGAACCAGTGCGTTGTGCAACTCAGCCTCCTTTGAGATGTTCCCAGGACGTTGTAAGAGGCCTGTGGAAAGGGAGTTTTTTCTCCACCTCCTAAAGAGCTGTAAGAAGGACAAGATGTGGTTTGTCTCCCATTGAGGGGTGGATCCAGAACCAGTGCGTTGTGTCTTCCACCTCCAGAGCAATGAAGGGCATGGCTGAGAGCAAAGGGGCCTTTCTGACATAGCTGCTTTCCGACGCTCTCTAAGCAGTGTAAAATGGTGGTTGGCAAAAGGCATGCAGTTGATCGCCTCCTAAGCATGTGGATGCTCAATCATCTGGGAATCAGCACAGTTGCTTCAAGGGAAGATGGAGGCATTTCGTCTGAGCCGGGTTGGCAAGGTGGAAATGCGGCAGAAGCAGATGTTGCAGATTGGTGAGTTAAGGGCTGAAAAGACACGGTGTTCAGCTGCCTTTGTATGAGACGTTCCCAGGACGCTGTAAGAGCACTGTGGAATGCGAGTGCTTTCCCAGCTTCCTAAAGAGCTGGAAGCAGGACAGTTGATGGCTTGTCTCCCATTGAAGGATGGAGGCAGTGCTTTGTGCCTTCCACCTCTAGAGCAATGGAGGGCACGGCTGAGAGCAAAGGGCCCTTTCTGACCTAGGTGCATTCTGACCCTCTCTGACCCAGTGCACAATGGCGGTTTGTAAAAAGCCTATTGTCTGCTCCTGCTAAGCATGCGGAAGCACAGTCATCTGGGCCTCGTCCCCGTTGCTGAAGGGGAAGATGTAGGCATTTCGTCTGAGCCGGGTTGGCAAGGTGGAAATGTGGCAGGAGCAGAAGTTCCAAATCTGCGAGTTAAGCGCTGAAAAGAAATGGCATATCAGCTGCCTTTGTATGAGATGTTGCCAGGACACAGAAAGAGCACTGTTGAAAGCGAGTTCTTTCTCAGCTTCCTAAAGAGATGGAAGGAAGATGGTCTGTGGCTTGTCGCCCCTTGAGGGGTGGGGGGAGCCAGTGCATTGTGCATTCCACGTCCAGAGCAATGAAGGGCACGGCTGAGAGCAAAGGGGTCTTTCTGACCTAGCTGCTTTCCGACACTCTCTCCAGCAGTGCCCAGTGGTGGTTGGAAAAAGGCGTGCAGTCTATCGCCTCCTAAGCACGTGGACGCTCAATCATTTGGGACTCAGCCCAGTTGCTTCAGGGGAAGATGTAGGCATTTCGTCTGAGCCGGGTTGGCAAGGTGGAATTGCGGCAGAAGCAGAAGTCCTAAAGCTGCGAGTTAAGGGCTGGGAAGAAAGGCCATTTGAGCTGCCTTTGTATGAGAAGTTCCCCGGTCTGCTGTAACAGGACTGTGGAAAGCGAGTTGTTTGTCAGCTTCCTAAAGAGCTGGAGGCAAGACAGTTTATGGCTTGTCTCCCATTGAAGGATGGAGGCAGTGCTTTGTGCCTTCCACCTCTACAGCAATGGAGGGCACGGCTGAGAGCAAAGGGCCCTTTCTGACCTAGGTGCATTCTGACCCTCTCTGACCCAGTGCACAATGGCGGTTTGTAAAAAGCCTATTGTCTGCTCCTGCTAAGCATGCGGAAGCACAGTCATCTGGGCCTCGTCCCCGTTGCTGAAGGGGAAGATGTAGGCATTTCGTCTGAGCCGGGTTGGCAAGGTGGAACTGTGGCAGAAGCGGAAGTCCTAAAGCGGCCAGTTAAGCACTGGGAAGAAATGGCATTTGAGCTGCCTCTGTATGAGAGTTTCCTCGTATGCTGTAACAGCACTGTGGAAAGCGAGTTGTTTGTCAGCTTCCTAAAGAGCTGGAGGCAAGACAGTTTATGGCTTGTCTCCCATTGAAGGATGGAGGCAGTGCTTTGTGCCTTCCACCTCTACAGCAATGGAGGGCGCGGCTGAGAGTAAAGGGGTCTTTCTGCCATTGGTGCTTTCTGACACTCTCCCAACCATTGCACTTCGTGGTTAGTTAAAAGCCTATTGTCTCTCTCCTCCTCAGCATGTGGAACCACAATCATATGGGCCTCATCCCCATTGCTCAAGGGGAAGATGTAGGCATTTCGTCTGAGCCTGGTTGGCAAGGTGGAAACGTGCAGGATGCAGATGTCCCAGACTGGCGAGTGAAGTGCTGAAAAGAAACGGCGTTCAGCCTCCTTTGTATGAGATGTTCCCAGGACGCTGTAAGAGCCCTGTGGAAAGGGAGTTTTTCTCCACTTCCTAAAGAGCTGGAAGCAGGACAAGATGTGGTTTGTCTCCCATTGAGGGGTGGATCCAGAACCAGTGCCTTGTGCCTTCCACCTCGAGAGCAATGGAGGGCATGGCTGAGAGCAAAGGGGCCTTTCTGACATAGCTGCTTTCCGACGCTCTCTAAGCAGTGTAAAATGGTGGTTGGCAAAAGGCATGCAGTTGATCGCCTCCTAAGCATGTGGATGCTCAATCATCTGGGAATCAGCACAGTTGCTTCAGGGGAAGATGTAGGCATTTCGTCTGAGCCGGGTTGGCAAGGTGGAAATGCGGCAGAAGCAGATGTTGCAGATTGGTGAGTTAAGGGCTGAAAAGACACGGTGTTCAGCTGCCTTTGTATGAGACGTTCCCAGGACGCTGTAAGAGCACTGTGGAATGCGAGTGCTTTCCCAGCTTCCTAAAGAGCTGGAAGCAGGACAGTTGATGGCTTGTCTCCCATTGAAGGATGGAGGCAGTGCTTTGTGCCTTCCACCTCTAGAGCAATGGAGGGCACGGCTGAGAGCAAAGGGCCCTTTCTGACCTAGGTGCATTCTGACCCTCTCTGACCCAGTGCACAATGGCGGTTTGTAAAAAGCCTATTGTCTGCTCCTGCTAAGCATGCGGAAGCACAGTCATCTGGGCCTCGTCCCCGTTGCTGAAGGGGAAGATGTAGGCATTTCGTCTGAGCCGGGTTGGCAAGGTGGAAATGTGGCAGGAGCAGAAGTTCCAAATCTGCGAGTTAAGCGCTGAAAAGAAATGGCATATCAGCTGCCTTTGTATGAGATGTTGCCAGGACACAGAAAGAGCACTGTTGAAAGCGAGTTCTTTCTCAGCTTCCTAAAGAGATGGAAGGAAGATGGTCTGTGGCTTGTCGCCCCTTGAGGGGTGGGGGGAGCCAGTGCATTGTGCATTCCACGTCCAGAGCAATGAAGGGCACGGCTGAGAGCAAAGGGGTCTTTCTGACCTAGCTGCTTTCCGACACTCTCTCCAGCAGTGCCCAGTGGTGGTTGGAAAAAGGCGTGCAGTCTATCGCCTCCTAAGCACGTGGACGCTCAATCATTTGGGACTCAGCCCAGTTGCTTCAGGGGAAGATGTAGGCATTTCGTCTGAGCCGGGTTGGCAAGGTGGAATTGCGGCAGAAGCAGAAGTCCTAAAGCTGCGAGTTAAGGGCTGGGAAGAAAGGCCATTTGAGCTGCCTTTGTATGAGAAGTTCCCCGGTCTGCTGTAACAGGACTGTGGAAAGCGAGTTGTTTGTCAGCTTCCTAAAGAGCTGGAGGCAAGACAGTTTATGGCTTGTCTCCCATTGAAGGATGGAGGCAGTGCTTTGTGCCTTCCACCTCTAGAGCAATGGAGGGCACGGCTGAGAGCAAAGGGCCCTTTCTGACCTAGGTGCATTCTGACCCTCTCTGACCCAGTGCACAATGGCGGTTTGTAAAAAGCCTATTGTCTGCTCCTGCTAAGCATGTGGAAGCACAATCCTGTGGGCCTCGTCCCCGTTGCTGAAGGGGAAGATGTAGGCATTTCGTCTGAGCCGGGTTGGCAAGGTGGAACTGTGGCAGAAGCGGAAGTCCTAAAGCGGCCAGTTAAGCACTGGGAAGAAATGGCATTTGAGCTGCCTCTGTATGAGAGTTTCCTCGTATGCTGTAACAGCACTGTGGAAAGCGAGTTGTTTGTCAGCTTCCTAAAGAGCTGGAGGCAAGACAGTTTATGGCTTGTCTCCCATTGAAGGATGGAGGCAGTGCTTTGTGCCTTCCACCTCTACAGCAATGGAGGGCGCGGCTGAGGGTAAAGGGGTCTTTCTGCCATTGGTGCTTTCTGACACTCTCCCAACCATTGCACTTCGTGGTTAGTTAAAAGCCTATTGTCTCTCTCCTCCTCAGCATGTGGAACCACAATCATATGGGCCTCATCCCCATTGCTCAAGGGGAAGATGTAGGCATTTCGTCTGAGCCTGGTTGGCAAGGTGGAAACGTGCAGGATGCAGATGTCCCAGACTGGCGAGTGAAGTGCTGAAAAGAAACGGCGTTCAGCCTCCTTTGTATGAGATGTTCCCAGGACGCTGTAAGAGCCCTGTGGAAAGGGAGTTTTTTCTCCACTTCCTAAAGAGCTGGAAGCAGGACAAGATGTGGTTTGTCTCCCATTGAGGGGTGGATCCAGAACCAGTGCCTTGTGCCTTCCACCTCGAGAGCAATGGAGGGCATGGCTGAGAGCAAAGGGGCCTTTCTGACATAGCTGCTTTCCGACGCTCTCTAAGCAGTGTAAAATGGTGGTTGGCAAAAGGCATGCAGTTGATCGCCTCCTAAGCATGTGGATGCTCAATCATCTGGGAATCAGCACAGTTGCTTCAGGGGAAGATGTAGGCATTTCGTCTGAGCCGGGTTGGCAAGGTGGAAATGCGGCAGAAGCAGATGTTGCAGATTGGTGAGTTAAGGGCTGAAAAGACACGGTGTTCAGCTGCCTTTGTATGAGACGTTCCCAGGACGCTGTAAGAGCACTGTGGAATGCGAGTGCTTTCCCAGCTTCCTAAAGAGCTGGAAGCAGGACAGTTGATGGCTTGTCTCCCATTGAAGGATGGAGGCAGTGCTTTGTGCCTTCCACCTCTAGAGCAATGGAGGGCACGGCTGAGAGCAAAGGGCCCTTTCTGACCTAGGTGCATTCTGACCCTCTCTGACCCAGTGCACAATGGCGGTTTGTAAAAAGCCTATTGTCTGCTCCTGCTAAGCATGCGGAAGCACAGTCATCTGGGCCTCGTCCCCGTTGCTGAAGGGGAAGATGTAGGCATTTCGTCTGAGCCGGGTTGGCAAGGTGGAAATGTGGCAGGAGCAGAAGTTCCAAATCTGCGAGTGAAGCGCTGAAAAGAAATGGCATATCAGCTGCCTTTGTATGAGATGTTGCCAGGACACAGAAAGAGCACTGTTGAAAGCGAGTTCTTTCTCAGCTTCCTAAAGAGATGGAAGGAAGATGGTCTGTGGCTTGTCGCCCCTTGAGGGGTGGGGGGAGCCAGTGCATTGTGCATTCCACGTCCAGAGCAATGAAGGGCACGGCTGAGAGCAAAGGGGTCTTTCTGACCTAGCTGCTTTCCGACACTCTCTCCAGCAGTGCCCAGTGGTGGTTGGAAAAAGGCGTGCAGTCTATCGCCTCCTAAGCACGTGGACGCTCAATCATTTGGGACTCAGCCCAGTTGCTTCAGGGGAAGATGTAGGCATTTCGTCTGAGCCGGGTTGGCAAGGTGGAATTGCGGCAGAAGCAGAAGTCCTAAAGCTGCGAGTTAAGGGCTGGGAAGAAAGGCCATTTGAGCTGCCTTTGTATGAGAAGTTCCCCGGTCTGCTGTAACAGGACTGTGGAAAGCGAGTTGTTTGTCAGCTTCCTAAAGAGCTGGAGGCAAGACAGTTTATGGCTTGTCTCCCATTGAAGGATGGAGGCAGTGCTTTGTGCCTTCCACCTCTAGAGCAATGGAGGGCACGGCTGAGAGCAAAGGGCCCTTTCTGACCTAGGTGCATTCTGACCCTCTCTGACCCAGTGCACAATGGCGGTTTGTAAAAAGCCTATTGTCTGCTCCTGCTAAGCATGTGGAAGCACAATCCTGTGGGCCTCGTCCCCGTTGCTGAAGGGGAAGATGTAGGCATTTCGTCTGAGCCGGGTTGGCAAGGTGGAACTGTGGCAGAAGCGGAAGTCCTAAAGCGGCCAGTTAAGCACTGGGAAGAAATGGCATTTGAGCTGCCTCTGTATGAGAGTTTCCTCGTATGCTGTAACAGCACTGTGGAAAGCGAGTTGTTTGTCAGCTTCCTAAAGAGCTGGAGGCAAGACAGTTTATGGCTTGTCTCCCATTGAAGGATGGAGGCAGTGCTTTGTGCCTTCCACCTCTACAGCAATGGAGGGCGCGGCTGAGAGTAAAGGGGTCTTTCTGCCATTGGTGCTTTCTGACACTCTCCCAACCATTGCACTTCGTGGTTAGTTAAAAGCCTATTGTCTCTCTCCTCCTCAGCATGTGGAACCACAATCATATGGGCCTCATCCCCATTGCTCAAGGGGAAGATGTAGGCATTTCGTCTGAGCCGGGTTGGCAAGGTGGAAACGTGCAGGATGCAGATGTCCCAGACTGGCGAGTGAAGTGCTGAAAAGAAACGGCGTTCAGCCTCCTTTGTATGAGATGTTCCCAGGACGCTGTAAGAGCCCTGTGGAAAGGGAGTTTTTTCTCCACTTCCTAAAGAGCTGGAAGCAGGACAAGATGTGGTTTGTCTCCCATTGAGGGGTGGATCCAGAACCAGTGCCTTGTGCCTTCCACCTCGAGAGCAATGGAGGGCATGGCTGAGAGCAAAGGGGCCTTTCTGACATAGCTGCTTTCCGACGCTCTCTAAGCAGTGTAAAATGGTGGTTGGCAAAAGGCATGCAGTTGATCGCCTCCTAAGCATGTGGATGCTCAATCATCTGGGAATCAGCACAGTTGCTTCAGGGGAAGATGGAGGCATTTCGTCTGAGCCGGGTTGGCAAGGTGGAAATGCGGCAGAAGCAGATGTTGCAGATTGGTGAGTTAAGGGCTGAAAAGACACGGTGTTCAGCTGCCTTTGTATGAGACGTTCCCAGGACGCTGTAAGAGCACTGTGGAATGCGAGTGCTTTCCCAGCTTCCTAAAGAGCTGGAAGCAGGACAGTTGATGGCTTGTCTCCCATTGAAGGATGGAGGCAGTGCTTTGTGCCTTCCACCTCTAGAGCAATGGAGGGCACGGCTGAGAGCAAAGGGCCCTTTCTGACCTAGGTGCATTCTGACCCTCTCTGACCCAGTGCACAATGGCGGTTTGTAAAAAGCCTATTGTCTGCTCCTGCTAAGCATGCGGAAGCACAGTCATCTGGGCCTCGTCCCCGTTGCTGAAGGGGAAGATGTAGGCATTTCGTCTGAGCCGGGTTGGCAAGGTGGAAATGTGGCAGGAGCAGAAGTTCCAAATCTGCGAGTTAAGCGCTGAAAAGAAATGGCATATCAGCTGCCTTTGTATGAGATGTTGCCAGGACACAGAAAGAGCACTGTTGAAAGCGAGTTCTTTCTCAGCTTCCTAAAGAGATGGAAGGAAGATGGTCTGTGGCTTGTCGCCCCTTGAGGGGTGGGGGGAGCCAGTGCATTGTGCATTCCACGTCCAGAGCAATGAAGGGCACGGCTGAGAGCAAAGGGGTCTTTCTGACCTAGCTGCTTTCCGACACTCTCTCCAGCAGTGCCCAGTGGTGGTTGGAAAAAGGCGTGCAGTCTATCGCCTCCTAAGCACGTGGACGCTCAATCATTTGGGACTCAGCCCAGTTGCTTCAGGGGAAGATGTAGGCATTTCGTCTGAGCCGGGTTGGCAAGGTGGAATTGCGGCAGAAGCAGAAGTCCTAAAGCTGCGAGTTAAGGGCTGGGAAGAAAGGCCATTTGAGCTGCCTTTGTATGAGAAGTTCCCCGGTCTGCTGTAACAGGACTGTGGAAAGCGAGTTGTTTGTCAGCTTCCTAAAGAGCTGGAGGCAAGACAGTTTATGGCTTGTCTCCCATTGAAGGATGGAGGCAGTGCTTTGTGCCTTCCACCTCTAGAGCAATGGAGGGCACGGCTGAGAGCAAAGGGCCCTTTCTGACCTAGGTGCATTCTGACCCTCTCTGACCCAGTGCACAATGGCGGTTTGTAAAAAGCCTATTGTCTGCTCCTGCTAAGCATGCGGAAGCACAGTCATCTGGGCCTCGTCCCCGTTGCTGAAGGGGAAGATGTAGGCATTTCGTCTGAGCCGGGTTGGCAAGGTGGAAATGTGGCAGGAGCAGAAGTTCCAAATCTGCGAGTTAAGCGCTGAAAAGAAATGGCATATCAGCTGCCTTTGTATGAGATGTTGCCAGGACACAGAAAGAGCACTGTTGAAAGCGAGTTCTTTCTCAGCTTCCTAAAGAGATGGAAGGAAGATGGTCTGTGGCTTGTCGCCCCTTGAGGGGTGGGGGGAGCCAGTGCATTGTGCATTCCACGTCCAGAGCAATGAAGGGCACGGCTGAGAGCAAAGGGGTCTTTCTGACCTAGCTGCTTTCCGACACTCTCTCCAGCAGTGCCCAGTGGTGGTTGGAAAAAGGCGTGCAGTCTATCGCCTCCTAAGCACGTGGACGCTCAATCATTTGGGACTCAGCCCAGTTGCTTCAGGGGAAGATGTAGGCATTTCGTCTGAGCCGGGTTGGCAAGGTGGAATTGCGGCAGAAGCAGAAGTCCTAAAGCTGCGAGTTAAGGGCTGGGAAGAAAGGCCATTTGAGCTGCCTTTGTATGAGAAGTTCCCCGGTCTGCTGTAACAGGACTGTGGAAAGCGAGTTGTTTGTCAGCTTCCTAAAGAGCTGGAGGCAAGACAGTTTATGGCTTGTCTCCCATTGAAGGATGGAGGCAGTGCTTTGTGCCTTCCACCTCTAGAGCAATGGAGGGCACGGCTGAGAGCAAAGGGCCCTTTCTGACCTAGGTGCATTCTGACCCTCTCTGACCCAGTGCACAATGGCGGTTTGTAAAAAGCCTATTGTCTGCTCCTGCTAAGCATGTGGAAGCACAGTCCTGTGGGCCTCGTCCCCGTTGCTGAAGGGGAAGATGTAGGCATTTCGTCTGAGCCGGGTTGGCAAGGTGGAACTGTGGCAGAAGCGGAAGTCCTAAAGCGGCCAGTTAAGCACTGGGAAGAAATGGCATTTGAGCTGCCTCTGTATGAGAGTTTCCTCGTATGCTGTAACAGCACTGTGGAAAGCGAGTTGTTTGTCAGCTTCCTAAAGAGCTGGAGGCAAGACAGTTTATGGCTTGTCTCCCATTGAAGGATGGAGGCAGTGCTTTGTGCCTTCCACCTCTACAGCAATGGAGGGCGCGGCTGAGGGTAAAGGGGTCTTTCTGCCATTGGTGCTTTCTGACACTCTCCCAACCATTGCACTTCGTGGTTAGTTAAAAGCCTATTGTCTCTCTCCTCCTCAGCATGTGGAACCACAATCATATGGGCCTCATCCCCATTGCTCAAGGGGAAGATGTAGGCATTTCGTCTGAGCCGGGTTGGCAAGGTGGAAACGTGCAGGATGCAGATGTCCCAGACTGGCGAGTGAAGTGCTGAAAAGAAACGGCGTTCAGCCTCCTTTGTATGAGATGTTCCCAGGACGCTGTAAGAGCCCTGTGGAAAGGGAGTATTTTCTCCACTTCCTAAAGAGCTGGAAGCAGGACAAGATGTGGTTTGTCTCCCATTGAGGGGTGGATCCAGAACCAGTGCCTTGTGCCTTCCACCTCGAGAGCAATGGAGGGCATGGCTGAGAGCAAAGGGGCCTTTCTGACATAGCTGCTTTCCGACGCTCTCTAAGCAGTGTAAAATGGTGGTTGGCAAAAGGCATGCAGTTGATCGCCTCCTAAGCATGTGGATGCTCAATCATCTGGGAATCAGCACAGTTGCTTCAGGGGAAGATGGAGGCATTTCGTCTGAGCCGGGTTGGCAAGGTGGAAATGCGGCAGAAGCAGATGTTGCAGATTGGTGAGTTAAGGGCTGAAAAGACACGGTGTTCAGCTGCCTTTGTATGAGACGTTCCCAGGACGCTGTAAGAGCACTGTGGAATGCGAGTGCTTTCCCAGCTTCCTAAAGAGCTGGAAGCAGGACAGTTGATGGCTTGTCTCCCATTGAAGGATGGAGGCAGTGCTTTGTGCCTTCCACCTCTAGAGCAATGGAGGGCACGGCTGAGAGCAAAGGGCCCTTTCTGACCTAGGTGCATTCTGACCCTCTCTGACCCAGTGCACAATGGCGGTTTGTAAAAAGCCTATTGTCTGCTCCTGCTAAGCATGCGGAAGCACAGTCATCTGGGCCTCGTCCCCGTTGCTGAAGGGGAAGATGTAGGCATTTCGTCTGAGCCGGGTTGGCAAGGTGGAAATGTGGCAGGAGCAGAAGTTCCAAATCTGCGAGTTAAGCGCTGAAAAGAAATGGCATATCAGCTGCCTTTGTATGAGATGTTGCCAGGACACAGAAAGAGCACTGTTGAAAGCGAGTTCTTTCTCAGCTTCCTAAAGAGATGGAAGGAAGATGGTCTGTGGCTTGTCGCCCCTTGAGGGGTGGGGGGAGCCAGTGCATTGTGCATTCCACGTCCAGAGCAATGAAGGGCACGGCTGAGAGCAAAGGGGTCTTTCTGACCTAGCTGCTTTCCGACACTCTCTCCAGCAGTGCCCAGTGGTGGTTGGAAAAAGGCGTGCAGTCTATCGCCTCCTAAGCACGTGGACGCTCAATCATTTGGGACTCAGCCCAGTTGCTTCAGGGGAAGATGTAGGCATTTCGTCTGAGCCGGGTTGGCAAGGTGGAATTGCGGCAGAAGCAGAAGTCCTAAAGCTGCGAGTTAAGGGCTGGGAAGAAAGGCCATTTGAGCTGCCTTTGTATGAGAAGTTCCCCGGTCTGCTGTAACAGGACTGTGGAAAGCGAGTTGTTTGTCAGCTTCCTAAAGAGCTGGAGGCAAGACAGTTTATGGCTTGTCTCCCATTGAAGGATGGAGGCAGTGCTTTGTGCCTTCCACCTCTAGAGCAATGGAGGGCACGGCTGAGAGCAAAGGGCCCTTTCTGACCTAGGTGCATTCTGACCCTCTCTGACCCAGTGCACAATGGCGGTTTGTAAAAAGCCTATTGTCTGCTCCTGCTAAGCATGTGGAAGCACAATCCTGTGGGCCTCGTCCCCGTTGCTGAAGGGGAAGATGTAGGCATTTCGTCTGAGCCGGGTTGGCAAGGTGGAACTGTGGCAGAAGCGGAAGTCCTAAAGCGGCCAGTTAAGCACTGGGAAGAAATGGCATTTGAGCTGCCTCTGTATGAGAGTTTCCTCGTATGCTGTAACAGCACTGTGGAAAGCGAGTTGTTTGTCAGCTTCCTAAAGAGCTGGAGGCAAGACAGTTTATGGCTTGTCTCCCATTGAAGGATGGAGGCAGTGCTTTGTGCCTTCCACCTCTACAGCAATGGAGGGCACGGCTGAGAGTAAAGGGGTCTTTCTGCCATTGGTGCTTTCTGACACTCTCCCAACCATTGCACTTCGTGGTTAGTTAAAAGCCTATTGTCTCTCTCCTCCTCAGCATGTGGAACCACAATCATATGGGCCTCATCCCCATTGCTCAAGGGGAAGATGTAGGCATTTCGTCTGAGCCGGGTTGGCAAGGTGGAAACGTGCAGGATGCAGATGTCCCAGACTGGCGAGTGAAGTGCTGAAAAGAAACGGCGTTCAGCCTCCTTTGTATGAGATGTTCCCAGGACGCTGTAAGAGCCCTGTGGAAAGGGAGTTTTTTCTCCACTTCC
>NW_027228565.1:0-69032 GCF_037783145.1 Equus przewalskii | reverse complement strand
TTCTTCCCAGGCCTGATCTGGCTGAAGTAGAACTTCTGCTCTGCCGGGTCCTACATGGCGCTAGAGCTGCAAGGCGCAAAGTCCTGCCTTGATTCCACAAGGGTAGACAAGTCCCTCAGGTCCAACATCCAGCTCTTTCGGCAGCTAAGAAACAACTCGCTCTGCATAGGGCTCTTACAGCCTACCGGGAACATGTCTTACAAAGGACTGTGAAACGCAGTTTCTTCCCAGCCCTGATCAGGCTGAAGTAGAACTTCTGCTCTGGGTGTGCCACATTGTCCTAGAGCTCAAAGGCACAACGTGCAGGCTTCTTTCCAAAGGGCGAGTTGGGACCCAGAGCATCTTGCTTCCAGCTCTTTGGGAAGCTAAGAAACAACTCGCTCTGCACAGTGCTTTTACAGCCTACCGGGAACATGACTTACAAAGGCCTGTGAAACGCAGTTTCTTTGCAGGCCTGATCTGGCTGAAGTAGAACTTCTGCTCTGGGTGTGCCACATTGCCCTAGAGCTGAAAGGCACAACGTGCAGGCTTCTTTCCAAAGGGCGAGTTGGGCCTCAGAGCATCTTGCTTCCAGCTCTTTGGGAAGCTAAGAAAGAACTCGCTCTGCACAGTGCTCTTACAGCCTACCGGGAACATCTCTTCCAAACGCCTGTGAAACGCAGTTTCTTTGCAGGCCTGATCTGGCTGAAGTAGAACTTCTGCTCCGGGTGTGCTACTTTGCCCTAGAGCTGAAAGGCACAACGTGCAGGCTTCTTTCCAAAGGGCGAGTTGGGCCCCACAGCATCTTGCTTCCAGCTCTTTGGGAAGCTAAGAAACAACTCGCTCTGCACAGTGCTATTACAGCCTACCGGGAGCATCTCTTCCAAAGGCCTGAGAAATGCAGTTTCTTTGCAGGCCTGATCTGGCTGAAGTAGGACTTCTGCTCTGGGTGTGCTACTTTGCCCTAGAGCTGAAAGGCACAACGTGCAGGCTTCTTTCCAAAGGGTGAGTTGGGCCCCACAGCATCTTGCTTCCAGCTCTTTGGCAAGCTAAGAAACCACTCGCTCTGCACAGTGCTCTTACAGCCTACGGGGAACATCTCTTCCAAAGGCCTGTGAAACGCAGTTTCTTTGCAGGCCTGATCTGGCTGAAGTAGAACTTCTGCTCTGGGTGTGCCACATTGCCCTAGAGCTGAGAGGCACAACGTGCAGGCTTCTTTCCAAAGGGCGAGTTGGGCCTCAGAGCATCTTGCTTCCAGCTCTTTGGGAAGCGAAGAAACAACTCGCTCTGGACAGTGCTCTTACAGGCAACCGGGAGCATCTCTTGCAAAGGCCTGAGAAATGCAGTTTCTTTGCAGGCCTTATCTCGCTGAGGTAGAACTGCTGCTATGCCATATCCTACTTCGGCCTAGAGTTGCAAGGCTCAAAGTCCTGCCTTGACTCCTCAAGGGCAGACAGGCTACTCAGCGTGGGGATTCCACCTCTTTGGGCAGCTAAGAAACAACTTGCTCTGCACTGGTGTTTTACAGCCTACAGGAAACGAGTCTTACAAAGGCCTGTGAAACGCAGTTTCTTCCCAGCCCTGATGTGGCTGAAGTAGAACTTCTGCTCTGCCGGGTCCTACATGGCGCTAGAGCTGCAAGGCACAAAGTCCTGCCTTGTTTCCACAAGGGTAGACAAGTCCCTCAGGTCCAGCTTCCAGCTCTTTCGGCAGCTAAGAAACAACTCGCTCTGCACAGTGCTCTTACAACCTACCGGGAACATCTCTTACAAAGGCCTGTGAAACGCAGTTTCTTTGCAGGCCTGATCTGGCTGAAGTAGAACTTCTGCTCTGGGTGTGCTACGTTGCCCTGGAGCTGAAAGGCACAATCTGCAGGCTTCTTTCCAAAGGGCGAGTTGGGCCCCACAGCATCTTCCTTCCAGCTCTTTGGGAAGCTAAGAAACAACTGGCTCTGCAGACCTCTCTTACAGCCAACTGGGAGCATCTCTTGCAAAGGCCTGAGAAATGCAGTTTCTTTGCAGGCCTTTTCTCGCTGAGGTAGAACTGCTGCTATGCCATATCCTACTTCGGCCTATTGTTGCAAGGCTCAAAGTCCTGCCTTGACTCCTCAAGGGCAGACAGTCCCCACAGCGTGGGGCTTCCACCTCTTTAGGCCGCTAAGAAACAACTTGCTCTGCACTGGTGTTTTACAGCCTACAGGGAACGAGTCTTACAAAGGCCTGTGAAACGCAGTTTCTTCCCAGCCCTGATGTGGCTGAAGTAGAACTTCTGCTCTGCCGGGTCCTACATGGCGCTAGAGCTGCAAGGCGCAAAGTCCTGCCTTGATTCCACAAGGGTAGACAAGTCCCTCAGGTCCAACATCCAGCTCTTTCGGCAGCTAAGAAACAACTCGCTCTGCATAGGGCTCTTACAGCCTACCGGGAACATGTCTTACAAAGGACTGTGAAACGCAGTTTCTTCCCAGCGCTGATCAGGCTGAAGTAGAACTTCTGCTCTGGGTGTGCCACATTGTCCTAGAGCTCAAAGGCACAACGTGCAGGCTTCTTTCCAAAGGGCGAGTTGGGACCCAGAGCATCTTGCTTCCAGCTCTTTGGGAAGCTAAGAAACAACTCGCTCTGCACAGTGCTTTTACAGCCTACCGGGAACATGACTTACAAAGGCCTGTGAAATGCAGTTTCTTTGCAGGCCTGATCTGGCTGAAGTAGAACTTCTGCTCTGGGTGTGCCACAGTGCCCTAGAGCTGAAAGGCACAACGTGCAGGCTTCTTTCCAAAGGGCGAGTTGGGCCTCAGAGCATCTTGCTTCCAGCTCTTTGGGAAGCTAAGAAACAACTCGCTCTGCACAGTGCTCTTACATCCTACGGGGAACATCTCTTCCAAAGGCCTGTGAAACGCAGTTTCTTTGCAGGCCTGATCTGGCTGAAGTAGGACTTGTGCTCTGGATGTGCTACTTTGCCCTAGAGCTGAAAGGCACAACGTGCAGGCTTCTTTCCAAAGGGCGAGTTGGGCCCCACAGCATCTTGCTTCCAGCTCTTTGGGAAGCTAAGAAACAACTCGCTCTGCACAGTGCTCTTACAGCCTACCGGGAACAGGTCTTCCAAAGGCCTGTGAAACGCAGTTTCTTTGCAGGCCTGATCTGGCTGAAGTAGGACTTCTGCTCTGGGTGTGCTACTTTGCCCTAGAGCTGAAAGGCTCAACGTGCAGGCTTCTTTCCAAAGGGCGAGTTGGGCCCCACAGCATCTTGCTTCCAGCTCTTTGGGAAGCGAAGAAACAACTCGCTCTGCACAGTGCTCTTACAGCCTACCGGGAACATCTCTTCCAAAGGCCTGTGAAACGCAGTTCCTTCCCAGCCTGATCTGGCTGAAGTAGAACTTCTGCTCTGCCGGGTCCTACATGGCACTAGAGCTGCAAGGCACAAAGTCTTGCCTTGTTTCCGCAAGGGTAGACAAGTCCCTCAGGTTCAGATTCCAGCTCTTTCGGCAGCTAAGAAACAACTCGCTCTGCACAGTGCTCTTACAGCCTACCGGGAACATCTCTTCCAAAGGCCTGTGAAACGCAGTTTCTTTGCAGGCCTGATCTGGCTGAAGTAGAACTTCTACTCTGCGTGTGCCACATGGCCCTAGAGCTGAAAGGCACAACGTGCAGGCTTCTTTCCAAAGGGCGTGTTGGGCCCCAAAGCCTCTTTCTTCCAGCTCTTTGGGAAGCTAAGAAACAACTCGCTCTGCAGACCTCTCTTACAGCCAACCGGGAGCATCTCTTGCAAACGCCTGAGAAATGCAGTTTCTTTGCAGGCCTTATCTCGCTGAGGTAGAACTGCTGCTATGCCATATCCTACTTCGGCCTAGAGTTGCAAGGCTCAAAGTCCTGCCTTGACTCCTCAAGGGCAGACAGGCCCCACAGCGTGGGGCTTCCACCTCTTTAGGCCGCTAAGAAACAACTTGCTCTGCATAATGCTCTTACAGCCTACCGGGAACATGACTTACAAAGGCCTGTGAAACGCAGTTTCTTTGCAGGCCTGATCTGGCTGAAGTAGAACTTCTGCTCTGGGTGTGCCACATTTCCCTAGAGCTGAAAGGCACAACGTGCAGGCTTCTTTCCAAAGGGCGAGTTGGGCCTCAGAGCATCTTGCTTCCAGCTCTTTGGCAAGCTAAGAAACCACTCGCTCTGCACAGTGCTCTTACAGCCTACGGGGAACATCTCTTCCAAAGGCCTGCGAAACGCAGTTTCTTTGCAGGCCTGATCTGGCTGAAGTAGGACTTCTGCTCTCCGTGTGCTTCTTTGCCCTAGAGCTGAAAGGCGCAACGTGCAGGCTACTTTCCAAAGGGCGAGTTGGGCCCCACAGCATCTTGCTTCCAGCTCATTAGGAAGCTAAGAAACAACTCGCTCTGCACAGTGCTCTTACAGCCTACTGGGAACATCTCTTCCAAAGGCCTGAGAAATGCAGTTTCTTTGCAGGCCTTATCTCGCTGAGGTAGAACTGCTGCTATGCCGTGTCCTACATCGGCCTAGAGTTGCAAGGCTCAAAGTCCTGCCTTGACTCCTCAAGGGCAGACAGGCCCCACAGCGTGGGGCTTCCACCTCTATGGGCAGCTAAGAAACAACTTGCTCTGCACTGGTGTTTTACAGCCTACAGGGAACGAGTCTTACAAAGGCCTGTGAAACGCAGTTTCTTCCCAGCCCTGATGTGGCTGAAGTAGAACTTCTGCTCTGCCGGGTCCTACATGGCGCTAGAGCTGCAAGGCGCAAAGTCCTGCCTTGATTCCACAAGGGTAGACAAGTCCCTCAGGTCCAACATCCAGCTCTTTCGGCAGCTAAGAAACAACTCGCTCTGCATAGGGCTCTTACAGCCTACCGGGAACATGTCTTCCAAAGGACTGTGAAACGCAGTTTCTTCCCAGCGCTGATCAGGCTGAAGTAGAACTTCTGCTCTGGGTGTGCCACATTGTCCTAGAGCTCAAAGGCACAACGTGCAGGCTTCTTTCCAAAGGGCGAGTTGGGACCCAGAGCATCTTGCTTCCAGCTCTTTGGGAAGCTAAGAAACAACTCGCTCTGCACAGTGCTTTTACAGCCTACCGGGAACATGACTTACAAAGGCCTGTGAAACGCAGTTTCTTTGCAGGTCTGTTCTGGCTGAAGTAGGACTTCTGCTCTGGGTGTGCCACAGTGCCCTAGAGCTGAAAGGCACAACGTGCAGGCTTCTTTCCAAAGGGCGAGTTGGGCCTCAGAGCATCTTGCTTCCAGCACTTTGGGAAGCGAAGAAAGAACTCGCTCTGCACAGTGCTCTTACAGCCTACCGGGAACATCTCTTCCAAACGCCTGTGAAACGCAGTTTCTTTGCAGGCCTGATCTGGCTGAAGTAGAACTTCTGCTCCGGGTGTGCTACTTTGCCCTAGAGCTGAAAGGCACAACGTGCAGGCTTCTTTCCAAAGGGCGAGTTGGGCCCCACAGCATCTTGCTTCCAGCTCTTTGGGAAGCTAAGAAACAACTCGCTCTGCACAGTGCTATTACAGCCTACCGGGAGCATCTCTTCCAAAGGCCTGAGAAATGCAGTTTCTTTGCAGGCCTGATCTGGCTGAAGTAGGACTTCTGCTCTGGGTGTGCTACTTTGCCCTAGAGCTGAAAGGCATAACGTGCAGGCTTCTTTCCAAAGGGTGAGTTGGGCCCCACAGCATCTTGCTTCCAGCTCTTTGGCAAGCTAAGAAACCACTCGCTCTGCACAGTGCTCTTACAGCCTACGGGGAACATCTCTTCCAAAGGCCTGTGAAACGCAGTTTCTTTGCAGGCCTGATCTGGCTGAAGTAGAACTTCTGCTCTGGGTGTGCCACATTGCCCTAGAGCTGAGAGGCACAACGTGCAGGCTTCTTTCCAAAGAGCGAGTTGGGCCTCAGAGCATCTTGCTTCCAGCTCTTTGGGAAGCGAAGAAACAACTCGCTCTGGACAGTGCTCTTACAGGCAACCGGGAGCATCTCTTGCAAAGGCCTGAGAAATGCAGTTTCTTTGCAGGCCTTATCTCGCTGAGGTAGAACTGCTGCTATGCCATATCCTACTTCGGCCTAGAGTTGCAAGGCTCAAAGTCCTGCCTTGACTCCTCAAGGGCAGACAGGCTACTCAGCGTGGGGATTCCACCTCTTTGGGCAGCTAAGAAACAACTTGCTCTGCACTGGTGTTTTACAGCCTACAGGAAACGAGTCTTACAAAGGCCTGTGAAACGCAGTTTCTTCCCAGCCCTGATGTGGCTGAAGTAGAACTTCTGCTCTGCCGGGTCCTACATGGCGCTAGAGCTGCAAGGCACAAAGTCCTGCCTTGTTTCCACAAGGGTAGACAAGTCCCTCAGGTCCAGCTTCCAGCTCTTTCGGCAGCTAAGAAACAACTCGCTCTGCACAGTGCTCTTACAACCTACCGGGAACATCTCTTACAAAGGCCTGTGAAACGCAGTTTCTTTGCAGGCCTGATCTGGCTGAAGTAGAACTTCTGCTCTGGGTGTGCTACGTTGCCCTGGAGCTGAAAGGCACAATCCGCAGGCTTCTTTCCAAAGGGCGAGTTGGGCCCCACAGCATCTTCCTTCCAGCTCTTTGGGAAGCTAAGAAACAACTGGCTCTGCAGACCTCTCTTACAGCCAACTGGGAGCATCTCTTGCAAAGGCCTGAGAAATGCAGTTTCTTTGCAGGCCTTTTCTCGCTGAGGTAGAACTGCTGCTATGCCATATCCTACTTCGGCCTATTGTTGCAAGGCTCAAAGTCCTGCCTTGACTCCTCAAGGGCAGACAGTCCCCACAGCGTGGGGCTTCCACCTCTTTAGGCCGCTAAGAAACAACTTGCTCTGCACTGGTGTTTTACAGCCTACAGGGAACGAGTCTTACAAAGGCCTGTGAAACGCAGTTTCTTCCCAGCCCTGATGTGGCTGAAGTAGAACTTCTGCTCTGCCGGGTCCTACATGGCGCTAGAGCTGCAAGGCGCAAAGTCCTGCCTTGATTCCACAAGGGTAGACAAGTCCCTCAGGTCCAACATCCAGCTCTTTCGGCAGCTAAGAAACAACTCGCTCTGCATAGGGCTCTTACAGCCTACCGGGAACATGTCTTACAAAGGACTGTGAAACGCAGTTACTTCCCAGCGCTGATCAGGCTGAAGTAGAACTTCTGCTCTGGGTGTGCCACATTGTCCTAGAGCTCAAAGGCACAACGTGCAGGCTTCTTTCCAAAGGGCGAGTTGGGACCCAGAGCATCTTGCTTCCAGCTCTTTGGGAAGCTAAGAAACAACTCGCTCTGCACAGTGCTTTTACAGCCTACCGGGAACATGACTTACAAAGGCCTGTGAAATGCAGTTTCTTTGCAGGCCTGATCTGGCTGAAGTAGAACTTCTGCTCTGGGTGTGCCACAGTGCCCTAGAGCTGAAAGGCACAACGTGCAGGCTTCTTTCCAAAGGGCGAGTTGGGCCTCAGAGCATCTTGCTTCCAGCTCTTTGGGAAGCTAAGAAACAACTCGCTCTGCACAGTGCTCTTACAGCCTACGGGGAACATCTCTTCCAAAGGCCTGTGAAACGCAGTTTCTTTGCAGGCCTGATCTGGCTGAAGTAGGACTTGTGCTCTGGATGTGCTACTTTGCCCTAGAGCTGAAAGGCACAACGTGCAGGCTTCTTTCCAAAGGGCGAGTTGGGCCCCACAGCATCTTGCTTCCAGCTCTTTGGGAAGCTAAGAAACAACTCGCTCTGCACAGTGCTCTTACAGCCTACCGGGAACAGGTCTTAAAAGGCCTGTGAAACGCAGTTTCTTTGCAGGCCTGATCTGGCTGAAGTAGGACTTCTGCTCTGGGTGTGCTACTTTGCCCTAGAGCTGAAAGGCTCAACGTGCAGGCTTCTTTCCAAAGGGCGAGTTGGGCCCCACAGCATCTTGCTTCCAGCTCTTTGGGAAGCGAAGAAACAACTCGCTCTGCACAGTGCTCTTACAGCCTACCGGGAACATCTCTTCCAAAGGCCTGTGAAACGCAGTTCCTTCCCAGCCTGATCTGGCTGAAGTAGAACTTCTGCTCTGCCGGGTCCTACATGGCACTAGAGCTGCAAGGCACAAAGTCTTGCCTTGTTTCCGCAAGGGTAGACAAGTCCCTCAGGTTCAGATTCCAGCTCTTTCGGCAGCTAAGAAACAACTCGCTCTGCACAGTGCTCTTACAGCCTACCGGGAACATCTCTTCCAAAGGCCTGTGAAACGCAGTTTCTTTGCAGGCCTGATCTGGCTGAAGTAGAACTTCTACTCTGCGTGTGCCACATGGCCCTAGAGCTGAAAGGCACAACGTGCAGGCTTCTTTCCAAAGGGCGTGTTGGGCCCCAAAGCCTCTTTCTTCCAGCTCTTTGGGAAGCTAAGAAACAACTCGCTCTGCAGACCTCTCTTACAGCCAACCGGGAGCATCTCTTGCAAACGCCTGAGAAATGCAGTTTCTTTGCAGGCCTTATCTCGCTGAGGTAGAACTGCTGCTATGCCATATCCTACTTCGGCCTAGAGTTGCAAGGCTCAAAGTCCTGCCTTGACTCCTCAAGGGCAGACAGGCCCCACAGCGTGGGGCTTCCACCTCTTTAGGCCGCTAAGAAACAACTTGCTCTGCATAATGCTCTTACAGCCTACCGGGAACATGACTTACAAAGGCCTGTGAAACGCAGTTTCTTTGCAGGCCTGATCTGGCTGAAGTAGAACTTCTGCTCTGGGTGTGCCACATTTCCCTAGAGCTGAAAGGCACAACGTGCAGGCTTCTTTCCAAAGGGCGAGTTGGGCCTCAGAGCATCTTGCTTCCAGCTCTTTGGCAAGCTAAGAAACCACTCGCTCTGCACAGTGCTCTTACAGCCTACGGGGAACATCTCTTCCAAAGGCCTGCGAAACGCAGTTTCTTTGCAGGCCTGATCTGGCTGAAGTAGGACTTCTGCTCTCCGTGTGCTTCTTTGCCCTAGAGCTGAAAGGCGCAACGTGCAGGCTACTTTCCAAAGGGCGAGTTGGGCCCCACAGCATCTTGCTTCCAGCTCATTAGGAAGCTAAGAAACAACTCGCTCTGCACAGTGCTCTTACAGCCTACTGGGAACATCTCTTCCAAAGGCCTGAGAAATGCAGTTTCTTTGCAGGCCTTATCTCGCTGAGGTAGAACTGCTGCTATGCCGTGTCCTACATCGGCCTAGAGTTGCAAGGCTCAAAGTCCTGCCTTGACTCCTCAAGGGCAGACAGGCCCCACAGCGTGGGGCTTCCACCTCTATGGGCAGCTAAGAAACAACTTGCTCTGCACTGGTGTTTTACAGCCTACAGGGAACGAGTCTTACAAAGGCCTGTGAAACGCAGTTTCTTCCCAGCCCTGATGTGGCTGAAGTAGAACTTCTGCTCTGCCGGGTCCTACATGGCGCTAGAGCTGCAAGGCGCAAAGTCCTGCCTTGATTCCACAAGGGTAGACAAGTCCCTCAGGTCCAACATCCAGCTCTTTCGGCAGCTAAGAAACAACTCGCTCTGCATAGGGCTCTTACAGCCTACCGGGAACATGTCTTCCAAAGGACTGTGAAACGCAGTTTCTTCCCAGCGCTGATCAGGCTGAAGTAGAACTTCTGCTCTGGGTGTGCCACATTGTCCTAGAGCTCAAAGGCACAACGTGCAGGCTTCTTTCCAAAGGGCGAGTTGGGACCCAGAGCATCTTGCTTCCAGCTCTTTGGGAAGCTAAGAAACAACTCGCTCTGCACAGTGCTTTTACAGCCTACCGGGAACATGACTTACAAAGGCCTGTGAAACGCAGTTTCTTTGCAGGTCTGTTCTGGCTGAAGTAGGACTTCTGCTCTGGGTGTGCCACAGTGCCCTAGAGCTGAAAGGCACAACGTGCAGGCTTCTTTCCAAAGGGCGAGTTGGGCCTCAGAGCATCTTGCTTCCAGCACTTTGGGAAGCGAAGAAAGAACTCGCTCTGCACAGTGCTCTTACAGCCTACCGGGAACATCTCTTCCAAACGCCTGTGAAACGCAGTTTCTTTGCAGGCCTGATCTGGCTGAAGTAGAACTTCTGCTCCGGGTGTGCTACTTTGCCCTAGAGCTGAAAGGCACAACGTGCAGGCTTCTTTCCAAAGGGCGAGTTGGGCCCCACAGCATCTTGCTTCCAGCTCTTTGGGAAGCTAAGAAACAACTCGCTCTGCACAGTGCTATTACAGCCTACCGGGAGCATCTCTTCCAAAGGCCTGAGAAATGCAGTTTCTTTGCAGGCCTGATCTGGCTGAAGTAGGACTTCTGCTCTGGGTGTGCTACTATGCCCTAGAGCTGAAAGGCATAACGTGCAGGCTTCTTTCCAAAGGGTGAGTTGGGCCCCACAGCATCTTGCTTCCAGCTCTTTGGCAAGCTAAGAAACCACTCGCTCTGCACAGTGCTCTTACAGCCTACGGGGAACATCTCTTCCAAAGGCCTGTGAAACGCAGTTTCTTTGCAGGCCTGATCTGGCTGAAGTAGAACTTCTGCTCTGGGTGTGCCACATTGCCCTAGAGCTGAGAGGCACAACGTGCAGGCTTCTTTCCAAAGGGCGAGTTGGGCCTCAGAGCATCTTGCTTCCAGCTCTTTGGGAAGCGAAGAAACAACTCGCTCTGGACAGTGCTCTTACAGGCAACCGGGAGCATCTCTTGCAAAGGCCTGAGAAATGCAGTTTCTTTGCAGGCCTTATCTCGCTGAGGTAGAACTGCTGCTATGCCATATCCTACTTCGGCCTAGAGTTGCAAGGCTCAAAGTCCTGCCTTGACTCCTCAAGGGCAGACAGGCTACTCAGCGTGGGGATTCCACCTCTTTGGGCAGCTAAGAAACAACTTGCTCTGCACTGGTGTTTTACAGCCTACAGGAAACGAGTCTTACAAAGGCCTGTGAAACGCAGTTTCTTCCCAGCCCTGATGTGGCTGAAGTAGAACTTCTGCTCTGCCGGGTCCTACATGGCGCTAGAGCTGCAAGGCACAAAGTCCTGCCTTGTTTCCACAAGGGTAGACAAGTCCCTCAGGTCCAGCTTCCAGCTCTTTCGGCAGCTAAGAAACAACTCGCTCTGCACAGTGCTCTTACAACCTACCGGGAACATCTCTTACAAAGGCCTGTGAAACGCAGTTTCTTTGCAGGCCTGATCTGGCTGAAGTAGAACTTCTGCTCTGGGTGTGCTACGTTGCCCTGGAGCTGAAAGGCACAATCCGCAGGCTTCTTTCCAAAGGGCGAGTTGGGCCCCACAGCATCTTCCTTCCAGCTCTTTGGGAAGCTAAGAAACAACTCGCTCTGCACAGTGCTCTTACAGCCTACGGGGAACATCTCTTCCAAAGGCCTGTGAAACGCAGTTTCTTTGCAGGCCTGATCTGGCTGAAGTAGGACTTGTGCTCTGGATGTGCTACTTTGCCCTAGAGCTGAAAGGCACAACGTGCAGGCTTCTTTCCAAAGGGCGAGTTGGGCCCCACAGCATCTTGCTTCCAGCTCTTTGGGAAGCGAAGAAACAACTCGCTCTGCACAGTGCTCTTACAGCCTACCGGGAACAGGTCTTAAAAGGCCTGTGAAACGCAGTTTCTTTGCAGGCCTGATCTGGCTGAAGTAGGACTTCTGCTCTGGGTGTGCTACTTTGCCCTAGAGCTGAAAGGCTCAACGTGCAGGCTTCTTTCCAAAGGGCGAGTTGGGCCCCACAGCATCTTGCTTCCAGCTCTTTGGGAAGCGAAGAAACAACTCGCTCTGCACAGTGCTCTTACAGCCTACCGGGAACATCTCTTCCAAAGGCCTGTGAAACGCAGTTCCTTCCCAGCCTGATCTGGCTGAAGTAGAACTTCTGCTCTGCCGGGTCCTACATGGCACTAGAGCTGCAAGGCACAAAGTCTTGCCTTGTTTCCGCAAGGGTAGACAAGTCCCTCAGGTTCAGATTCCAGCTCTTTCGGCAGCTAAGAAACAACTCGCTCTGCACAGTGCTCTTACAGCCTACCGGGAACATCTCTTCCAAAGGCCTGTGAAACGCAGTTTCTTTGCAGGCCTGATCTGGCTGAAGTAGAACTTCTACTCTGCGTGTGCCACATGACCCTAGAGCTGAAAGGCACAACGTGCAGGCTTCTTTCCAAAGGGCGTGTTGGGCCCCAAAGCCTCTTTCTTCCAGCTCTTTGGGAAGCTAAGAAACAACTCGCTCTGCAGACCTCTCTTACAGCCAACCGGGAGCATCTCTTGCAAACGCCTGAGAAATGCAGTTTCTTTGCAGGCCTTATCTCGCTGAGGTAGAACTGCTGCTATGCCATATCCTACTTCGGCCTAGAGTTGCAAGGCTCAAAGTCCTGCCTTGACTCCTCAAGGGCAGACAGGCCCCACAGCGTGGGGCTTCCACCTCTTTAGGCCGCTAAGAAACAACTTGCTCTGCATAATGCTCTTACAGCCTACCGGGAACATGACTTACAAAGGCCTGTGAAACGCAGTTTCTTTGCAGGCCTGATCTGGCTGAAGTAGAACTTCTGCTCTGGGTGTGCCACATTTCCCTAGAGCTGAAAGGCACAACGTGCAGGCTTCTTTCCAAAGGGCGAGTTGGGCCTCAGAGCATCTTGCTTCCAGCTCTTTGGCAAGCTAAGAAACCACTCGCTCTGCACAGTGCTCTTACAGCCTACGGGGAACATCTCTTCCAAAGGCCTGCGAAACGCAGTTTCTTTGCAGGCCTGATCTGGCTGAAGTAGGACTTCTGCTCTCCGTGTGCTTCTTTGCCCTAGAGCTGAAAGGCGCAACGTGCAGGCTACTTTCCAAAGGGCGAGTTGGGCCCCACAGCATCTTGCTTCCAGCTCATTAGGAAGCTAAGAAACAACTCGCTCTGCACAGTGCTCTTACAGCCTACTGGGAACATCTCTTCCAAAGGCCTGAGAAATGCAGTTTCTTTGCAGGCCTTATCTCGCTGAGGTAGAACTGCTGCTATGCCGTGTCCTACATCGGCCTAGAGTTGCAAGGCTCAAAGTCCTGCCTTGACTCCTCAAGGGCAGACAGGCCCCACAGCGTGGGGCTTCCACCTCTATGGGCAGCTAAGAAACAACTTGCTCTGCACTGGTGTTTTACAGCCTACAGGGAACGAGTCTTACAAAGGCCTGTGAAACGCAGTTTCTTCCCAGCCCTGATGTGGCTGAAGTAGAACTTCTGCTCTGCCGGGTCCTACATGGCGCTAGAGCTGCAAGGCGCAAAGTCCTGCCTTGATTCCACAAGGGTAGACAAGTCCCTCAGGTCCAACATCCAGCTCTTTCGGCAGCTAAGAAACAACTCGCTCTGCATAGGGCTCTTACAGCCTACCGGGAACATGTCTTCCAAAGGACTGTGAAACGCAGTTTCTTCCCAGCGCTGATCAGGCTGAAGTAGAACTTCTGCTCTGGGTGTGCCACATTGTCCTAGAGCTCAAAGGCACAACGTGCAGGCTTCTTTCCAAAGGGCGAGTTGGGACCCAGAGCATCTTGCTTCCAGCTCTTTGGGAAGCTAAGAAACAACTCGCTCTGCACAGTGCTTTTACAGCCTACCGGGAACATGACTTACAAAGGCCTGTGAAACGCAGTTTCTTTGCAGGTCTGTTCTGGCTGAAGTAGAACTTCTGCTCTGGGTGTGAGACAGTGCCCTAGAGCTGAAAGGCACAACGTGCAGGCTTCTTTCCAAAGGGCGAGTTGGGCCTCAGAGCATCTTGCTTCCAGCTCTTTGGGAAGCGAAGAAAGAACTCGCTCTGCACAGTGCTCTTACAGCCTACCGGGAACATCTCTTCCAAAGGCCTGTGAAACGCAGTGTCTTCCCAGCCCTGATCTGGCTGAAGTAGAACTTCTGCTCTGCCGGGTCCTACATGGCGCTAGAGCTGCAAGGCGCAAAGTCCTGCCTTGATTCCACAACGGTAGACAAGTCCCTCAGGTTCAACATCCAGCACTTTCGGCAGCTAAGAAACAACTCGCTCTGCATAGGGCTCTTACAGCCTACCGGGAACATCTCTTCCAAACGCCTGTGAAACGCAGTTTCTTTGCAGGCCTGATCTGGCTGAAGTAGAACTTCTGCTCCGGGTGTGCTACTTTGCCCTAGAGCTGAAAGGCACAACGTGCAGGCTTCTTTCCAAAGGGCGAGTTGGGCCCCACAGCATCTTGCTTCCAGCTCTTTGGGAAGCTAAGAAACAACTCGCTCTGCACAGTGCTATTACAGCCTACCGGGAGCATCTCTTCCAAAGGCCTGAGAAATGCAGTTTCTTTGCAGGCCTGATCTGGCTGAAGTAGGACTTCTGCTCTGGGTGTGCTACTTTGCCCTAGAGCTGAAAGGCACAACGTGCAGGCTTCTTTCCAAAGGGTGAGTTGGGCCCCACAGCATCTTGCTTCCAGCTCTTTGGGAAGCGAAGAAACAACTCGCTCTGCACAGTGCTCTTACAGCCTACCGGGAACATCTCTTCCAAAGGCCTGTGAAACGCAGTTCCTTCCCAGCCTGATCTGGCTGAAGTAGAACTTCTGCTCTGCCGGGTCCTACATGGCACTAGAGCTGCAAGGCCCAAAGTCTTGCCTTGTTTCCGCAAGGGTAGACAAGTCCCTCAGGTTCAGATTCCAGCTCTTTCGGCAGCTAAGAAACAACTCGTTCTGCACAGTGCTCTTACAGCCTACCGGGAACATCTCTTCCAAAGGCCTGTGAAACGCAGTTTCTTTGCAGGCCTGATCTGGCTGAAGTAGAACTTCTACTCTGCGTGTGCCACATGGCCCTAGAGCTGAAAGGCACAACGTGCAGGCTTCTTTCCAAAGGGCGTGTTGGGCCCCAAAGCCTCTTTCTTCCAGCTCTTTGGGAAGCTAAGAAACAACTCGCTCTGCAGACCTCTCTTACAGCCAACCGGGAGCATCTCTTGCAAAGGCCTGAGAAATGCAGTTTCTTTGCAGGCCTTATCTCGCTGAGGTAGAACTGCTGCTATGCCATATCCTACTTCGGCCTAGAGTTGCAAGGCTCAAAGTCCTGCCTTGACTCCTCAAGGGCAGACAGGCCCCACAGCGTGGGGCTTAGACCTCTTTAGGCCGCTAAGAAACAACTTGCTCTGCATAATGCTCTTACAGCCTACCGGGAACATGACTTACAAAGGCCTGTGAAACGCAGTTTCTTTGCAGGCCTGATCTGGCTGAAGTAGAACTTCTGCTCTGGGTGTGCCACATTTCCCTAGAGCTGAAAGGCACAACGTGCAGGCTTCTTTCCAAAGGGCGAGTTGGGCCTCAGAGCATCTTGCTTCCAGCTCTTTGGCAAGCTAAGAAACCACTCGCTCTGCACAGTGCTCTTACAGCCTACGGGGAACATCTCTTCCAAAGGCCTGTGAAACGCAGTTTCTTTGCAGGCCTGATCTGGCTGAAGTAGGACTTCTGCTCTCCGTGTGCTACTTTGCCCTAGAGCTGAAAGGCGCAACGTGCAGGCTACTTTCCAAAGGGCGAGTTGGGCCCCACAGCATCTTGCTTCCAGCTCATTAGGAAGCTAAGAAACAACTCGCTCTGCACAGTGCTCTTACAGCCTACCGGGAACATCTCTTCCAAAGGCCTGAGAAATGCAGTTTCTTTGCAGGCCTTATCTCGCTGAGGTAGAACTGCTGCTATGCCGTGTCCTACATCGGCCTAGAGTTGCAAGGCTCAAAGTCCTGCCTTGACTCCTCAAGGGCAGACAGGCCCCACAGCGTGGGGCTTCCACCTCTTTGGGCAGCTAAGAAACAACTTGCTCTGCACTGGTGTTTTACAGCCTACAGGGAACGAGTCTTACAAAGGCCTGTGAAACGCAGTTCCTTCAGAGCCCTGATGTGGCTGAAGTAGAACTTCTGCTCTGCCGGGTCCTACATGGCGCTAGAGCTGCAAGGCACAAAGTCCTGCCTTGTTTCCACAAGGGTAGACAAGTCCCTCAGGTCCAGCTTCCAGCTCTTTCGACAGCTAAGAAACAACTCGCTCTGCACAGTGCTCTTACAGCCTACCGGGAACATCTCTTCCAAAGGCCTGTGAAACGCAGTTTCTTTGCAGGCCTGATCTGGCTGAAGTAGAACTTCTGCTCTGGGTGTGCCACATGGCCCTAGAGCTGAAAGGCACAAGGTGCAGGCTTCTTTCCAAAGGGCGAGTTGGGACCCAGAGCATCTTGCTTCCAGAGCTTTGGGAAGCTAAGAAACATCTCGCTCTGCACAGTGCTTTTACAGCCTACCTGGAACATGACTTACAAAGGCCTGTGAAACGCAGTTTCTTTGCAGGCCTGATCTGGCTGAAGTAGAACTTCTGCTCTGGGTGTGCCACATTGCCCTAGAGCTGAAAGGCACAACGTGCAGGCTTCTTTCCAAAGGGCGAGTTGGGCCTCAGAGCATCTTCCTTCCAGCTCTTTGGGAAGCGAAGAAAGAACTCGCTCTGCACAGTGCTCTTACAGCCTACCGGGAACATCTCTTCCAAAGGCCTGTGAAACGCAGTTTCTTTGCAGGCCTGATCTGGCTGAAGTAGAACTTCTGCTCTGGGTGTGCCACATTGCCCTAGAGCTGAAAGGCACAACGTGCAGGCTTCTTTCCAAAGGGCGAGTTGGGCCTCAGAGCATCTTGCTTCCAGCTCTTTGGGAAGCGAAGAAACAACTCGCTCTGCACAGTGCTCTAACAGCCAACCGGGAGCATCTCTTGCAAAGGCCTGAGAAATGCAGTTTCTTTGCAGGCCTTATCTCGCTGAGGTAGAACTGCTGCTATGCCGTGTCCTACATCAGCCTAGAGTTGCAAGGCTCAAAGTCCTGCCTTGACTACTCAAGGGCAGACAGGCCCCACAGTGTGGGGCTTCCACATCTTTGGGCAGCTAAGAAACAACTTGCTCTGCACTGGTGTTTTACAGCCTACAGGGAACGAGTCTTACAAAGGCCTGTGAAACGCAGTTTCTTCCCAGCCCTGATGTGGCTGAAGTAGAACTTCTGCTCTGCCGGGTCCTCCATGGCGCTAGAGCTGCAAGGCACAAAGTCCTGCCTTGTTTCCACAAGGGTAGACAAGTCCCTCAGGTCCAGCTTCCAGCTCTTTCGGCAGCTAAGAAACAACTCGCTCCGCACAGTGCTCTTACGGCCTACCGGGAACATCTCTTACAAAGGCCTGTGAAACGCAGTTTCTTTGCAGGACTGATCTGGCTGAAGTAGAACTTCTGCTCTGGGTGTGCCACATGGCCCTAGAGCTGAAAGGCACAACGTGCAGGCTTCTTTCCAAAGGGCGAGTTGGACCCCAAAGCCTCTTGCTTCCAGCTCTTTGGGAAGCTAAGAAACAACTCGCTCTGCAGACCTCTCTTACAGCCAACTGGGAGCATCTCTTGCAAAGGCCTGAGAAATGCAGTTTCTTTGCAGGCCTTATCTCGCTGAGGTAGACCTGCTGCTATGCCGTGTCCCACATCGGCCTAGAGTTGCAAGGCTCAAAGTCCTGCCTTGACTCCTCAAGGGCAGACAGGCTACTCAGCGTGGGGATTCCAACTCTTCGGGCAGCTAAGAAACAACTTGCTCTGCACTGGTGTTTTACAGCCTACAGGAAACGAGTCTTACAAAGGCCTGTGAAACGCAGTTTCTTCCCAGCCCTGATGTGGCTGAAGTAGAACTTCTGCTCTGCCGGGTCCTACATGGCGCTAGAGCTGCAAGGCACAAAGTCCTGCCTTGTTTCCACAAGGGTAGACAAGTCCCTCAGGTCCAGCTTCCAGCTCTTTCGGCAGCTAAGAAACAACTCGCTCTGCACAGTGCTCTTACAGCCTACCGGGAACATCTCTTACAAAGGCCTGTGAAACGCAGTTTCTTTGCAGGCCTGATCTGGCTGAAGTAGAACTTCTGCTCTGGGTGTGCTACGTTGCCCTGGAGCTGAAAGGCACAATCCGCAGGCTTCTTTCCAAAGGGCGAGTTGGGCCCCACAGCATCTTCCTTCCAGCTCTTTGGGAAGCTAAGAAACAACTGGCTCTGCAGACCTCTCTTACAGCCAACTGGGAGCATCTCTTGCAAAGGCCTGAGAAATGCAGTTTCTTTGCAGGCCTTTTCTCGCTGAGGTAGAACTGCTGCTATGCCATATCCTACTTCGGCCTAGAGTTGCAAGGCTCAAAGTCCTGCCTTGACTCCTCAAGGGCAGACAGGCCCCACAGCGTGGGGCTTCCACCTCTTTAGGCCGCGAAGAAACAACTTGCTCTGCACTGGTGTTTTACAGCCTACAGGGAACGAGTCTTACAAAGGCCTGTGAAACGCAGTTTCTACCCAGCCCTGATGTGGCTGAAGTAGAACTTCTGCTCTGCCGGGTCCTACATGGCGCTAGAGCTGCAAGGCGCAAAGTCCTGCCTTGATTCCACAAGGGTAGACAAGTCCCTCAGGTCCAACATCCAGCTCTTTCGGCAGCTAAGAAACAACTCGCTCTGCATAGGGCTCTTACAGCCTACCGGGAACATGTCTTCCAAAGGCCTGTGAAACGCAGTTTCTTCCCAGCGCTGATCAGGCTGAAGTAGAACTTCTGCTCTGGGTGTGCCACATTGTCCTAGAGCTCAAAGGCACAACGTGCAGGCTTCTTTCCAAAGGGCGAGTTGGGCCTCAGAGCATCTTGCTTCCAGCTCTTTGGGAAGCTAAGAAACAACTCGCTCTGCACAGTGCTCTTACAGCCTAGTGGGAACATCTCTTCCAAAGGCCTGTGAAACGCAGTTTCTTTGCAGGCCTGATCTGGCTGAAGTAGAACTTCTACTCTGCGTGTGCCACATGGCCCTAGAGCTGAAAGGCACAACGTGCAGGCTTCTTTCGAAAGGGCGTGTTGGGCCCCAAAGCCTCTTTCTTCCAGCTCTTTGGGAAGCTAAGAAACAACTCGCTCTGAAGACCTCTCTTACAGCCAACCGGGAGCATCTCTTGCAAAGGCCTGAGAAATGCAGTTTCTTTGCAGGCCTTATCTCGCTGAGGTAGAACTGCTGCTATGCCATATCCTACTTCGGCCTAGAGTTGCAAGGCTGAAAGTCCTGCCTTGACTCCTCAAGGGCAGACAGGCCCCACAGCGTGGGGCTTCCACCTCTTTAGGCCGCTAAGAAACAACTTGCTCTGCATAATGCTCTTACAGCCTACCGGGAACATGACTTACAAAGGCCTGTGAAACGCAGTTTCTTTGCAGGCCTGATCTGGCTGAAGTAGAACTTCTGCTCTGGGTGTGCCACATTTCCCTAGAGCTGAAAGGCACAACGTGCAGGCTTCTTTCCAAAGGGCGAGTTGGGCCTCAGAGCATCTTGCTTCCAGCTCTTTGGCAAGCTAAGAAACCACTCGCTCTGCACAGTGCTCTTACAGCCTACGGGGAACATCTCTTCCAAAGGCCTGTGAAACGCAGTTTCTTTGCAGGCCTGATCTGGCTGAAGTAGGACTTCTGCTCTCCGTGTGCTACTTTGCCCTAGAGCTGAAAGGCGCAACGTGCAGGCTACTTTCCAAAGGGCGAGTTGGGCCCCACAGCATCTTGCTTCCAGCTCATTAGGAAGCTAAGAAACAACTCGCTCTGCACAGTGCTCTTACAGCCAACCGGGAACATCTCTACCAAAGGCCTGAGAAATGCAGTTTCTTTGCAGGCCTTATCTCGCTGAGGTAGAACTGCTGCTATGCCGTGTCCTACATCGGCCTAGAGTTGCAAGGCTCAAAGTCCTGCCTTGACTCCTCAAGGGCATACAGGCCCCACAGCGTGGGGCTTCCACCTCTTTGGGCAGCTAAGAAACAACTTGCTCTGCACTGGTGTTTTACAGCCTACAGGGAACGAGTCTTACAAAGGCCTGTGAAACGCAGTTCCTTCCCAGCCCTGATGTGGCTGAAGCAGAACTTCTGCTCTGCCGGGTCCTACATGGCGCTAGAGCTGCAAGGCACAAAGTCCTGCCTTGTTTCCACAAGGGTAGACAAGTCCCTCAGGTCCAGCTTCCAGCTCTTTCGACAGCTAAGAAACAACTCGCTCTGCACAGTGCTCTTACAGCCTACCGGGAACATCTCTTCCAAAGGCCTCTGAAACGCAGTTTCTTTGCAGGCCTGATCTGGCTGAAGTAGAACTTCTGCTCTGGGTGTGCCACATGGCCCTAGAGCTGAAAGGCACAAGGTGCAGGCTTCTTTCCAAAGGGCGAGTTGGGACCCAGAGCATCTTGCTTCCAGAGCTTTGGGAAGCTAAGAAACAACTCGCTCTGCACAGTGCTTTTACAGCCTACCTGGAACATGACTTACAAAGGCCTGTGAAACGCAGTTTCTTTGCAGGCCTGATCTGGCTGAAGTAGAACTTCTGCTCTGGGTGTGCCACATTGCCATAGAGCTGAAAGGCACAACGTGCAGGCTTCTTTCCAAAGGGCGAGTTGGGCCTCAGAGCATCTTCCTTCCAGCTCTTTGGGAAGCGAAGAAAGAACTCGCTCTGCACAGTGCTCTTACAGCCTACCGGGAACATCTCTTCCAAAGGCCTGTGAAACGCAGTTTCTTTGCAGGCCTGATCTGGCTGAAGTAGAACTTCTGCTCTGGGTGTGCCACATTGCCCTAGAGCTGAAAGGCACAACGTGCAGGCTTCTTTCCAAAGGGCGAGTTGGGCCTCAGAGCATCTTGCTTCCAGCTCTTTGGGAAGCGAAGAAACAACTCGCTCTGCACAGTGCTCTAACAGCCAACCGGGAGCATCTCTTGCAAAGGCCTGAGAAATGCAGTTTCTTTGCAGGCCTTATCTCGCTGAGGTAGAACTGCTGCTATGCCGTGTCCTACATCGGCCTAGAGTTGCAAGGCTCAAAGTCCTGCCTTGACTACTCAAGGGCAGACAGGCCCCACAGTGTGGGGCTTCCACATCTTTGGGCAGCTAAGAAACAACTTGCTCTGCACTGGTGTTTTACAGCCTACAGGGAACGAGTCTTACAAAGGCCTGTGAAACGCAGTTCCTTCCCAGCCCTGATGTGGCTGAAGTAGAACTTCTGCTCTGCCGGGTCCTCCATGGCGCTAGAGCTGCAAGGCACAAAGTCCTGCCTTGTTTCCACAAGGGTAGGCAAGTCCCTCAGGTCCAGCTTCCAGCTCTTTCTGCAGCTAAGAAACAACTCGCTCCGCACAGTGCTCTTACGGCCTACCGGGAACATCTCTTACAAAGGCCTGTGAAACGCAGTTTCTTTGCAGGACTGATCTGGCTGAAGTAGAACTTCTGCTCTGGGTGTGCCACATGGCCCTAGAGCTGAAAGGCACAACGTGCAGGCTTCTTTCCAAAGGGCGAGTTGGACCCCAAAGCCTCTTGCTTCCAGCTCTTTGGGAAGCTAAGAAACAACTCGCTCTGCAGACCTCTCTTACAGCCAACTGGGAGCATCTCTTGCAAAGGCCTGAGAAATGCAGTTTCTTTGCAGGCCTTATCTCGCTGAGGTAGAACTGCTGCTATGCCGTGTCCCACATCGGCCTAGAGTTGCAAGACTCAAAGTCCTGCCTTGACTCCTCAAGGGCAGACAGGCTACTCAGCGTGGGGATTCCAACTCTTTGGGCAGCTAAGAAACAACTTGCTCTGCACTGGTGTTTTACAGCCTACAGGAAACGAGTCTTACAAAGGCCTGTGAAACGCAGTTTCTTCCCAGCCCTGATGTGGCTGAAGTAGAACTTCTGCTCTGCCGGGTCCTACATGGCGCTAGAGCTGCAAGGCACAAAGTCCTGCCTTGTTTCCACAAGGGTAGACAAGTCCCTCAGGTCCAGCTTCCAGCTCTTTCGGCAGCTAAGAAACAACTCGCTCTGCACAGTGCTCTTACAGCCTACCGGGAACATCTCTTACAAAGGCCTGTGAAACGCAGTTTCTTTGCAGGCCTGATCTGGCTGAAGTAGAACTTCTGCTCTGGGTGTGCTACGTTGCCCTGGAGCTGAAAGGCACAATCCGCAGGCTTCTTTCCAAAGGGCGAGTTGGGCCCCACAGCATCTTCCTTCCAGCTCTTTGGGAAGCTAAGAAACAACTGGCTCTGCAGACCTCTCTTACAGCCAACTGGGAGCATCTCTTGCAAAGGCCTGAGAAATGCAGTTTCTTTGCAGGCCTTTTCTCGCTGAGGTAGAACTGCTGCTATGCCATATCCTACTTCGGCCTAGAGTTGCAAGGCTCAAAGTCCTGCCTTGACTCCTCAAGGGCAGACAGGCCCCACAGCGTGGGGCTTCCACCTCTTTAGGCCGCGAAGAAACAACTTGCTCTGCACTGGTGTTTTACAGCCTACAGGGAACGAGTCTTACAAAGGCCTGTGAAACGCAGTTTCTACCCAGCCCTGATGTGGCTGAAGTAGAACTTCTGCTCTGCCGGGTCCTACATGGCGCTAGAGCTGCAAGGCGCAAAGTCCTGCCTTGATTCCACAAGGGTAGACAAGTCCCTCAGGTCCAACATCCAGCTCTTTCGGCAGCTAAGAAACAACTCGCTCTGCATAGGGCTCTTACAGCCTACCGGGAACATGTCTTCCAAAGGCCTGTGAAACGCAGTTTCTTCCCAGCGCCTGATCAGGCTGAAGTAGAACTTCTGCTCTGGGTGTGCCACATTGTCCTAGAGCTCAAAGGCACAACGTGCAGGCTTCTTTCCAAAGGGCGAGTTGGGCCTCAGAGCATCTTGCTTCCAGCTCTTTGGGAAGCTAAGAAACAACTCGCTCTGCACAGTGCTCTTACAGCCTAGTGGGAACATCTCTTCCAAAGGCCTGTGAAACGCAGTTTCTTTGCAGGCCTGATCTGGCTGAAGTAGAACTTCTGCTCTGGGTGTGCTACTTTGCCCTAGAGCTGAAAGGCACAACGTGCAGGCTTCTTTCCAAAGGGCGAGTTGGGCCCCACAGCATCTTGCTTCCAGCTCTTTGGGAAGCTAAGAAACAACTCGCTCTGCACAGTTCTCTTACAGCCTAGTGGGAACATCTCTTCCAAAGGCCTGTGAAACGCAGTTTCTTTGCAGGCCTGATCTGGCTGAAGTAGGACTTCTGCTCTGGGTGTGCTACTTTGCCCTAGAGCTGAAAGGCACAACGTGCAGGCTTCTTTCAAAAGGGCGAGTTGGGCCCCACAGCATCTTGCTTCCAGCTCTTTGGGAAGCGAAGAAACAACTCGCTCTGCACAGTGCTCTTACAGCCTACCGGGAACATCTCTTCCAAAGGCCTGTGAAACGCAGTTCCTTCCCAGCCTGATCTGGCTGAAGTAGAACTTCTGCTCTGCCGGGTCCTACATGGCACTAGAGCTGCAAGGCCCAAAGTCTTGCCTTGTTTCCGCAAGGGTAGACAAGTCCCACAGGTTCAGATTCCAGCTCTTTCGGCAGCTAAGAAACAACTCGTTCTGCACAGTGCTCTTACAGCCTACCGGGAACATCTCTTCCAAAGGCCTGTGAAACGCAGTTTCTTTGCAGGCCTGATCTGGCTGAAGTAGAACTTCTACTCTGCGTGTGCCACATGGCCCTAGAGCTGAAAGGCACAACGTGCAGGCTTCTTTCCAAAGGGCGTGTTGGGCCCCAAAGCCTCTTTCTTCCAGCTCTTTGGGAAGCTAAGAAACAACTCGCTCTGAAGACCTCTCTTACAGCCAACCGGGAGCATCTCTTGCAAAGGCCTGAGAAATGCAGTTTCTTTGCAGGCCTTATCTCGCTGAGGTAGAACTGCTGCTATGCCATATCCTACTTCGGCCTAGAGTTGCAAGGCTCAAAGTCCTGCCTTGACTCCTCAAGGGCAGACAGGCCCCACAGCGTGGGGCTTCCACCTCTTTAGGCCGCTAAGAAACAACTTGCTCTGCATAATGCTCTTACAGCCTACCGGGAACATGACTTACAAAGGCCTGTGAAACGCAGTTTCTTTGCAGGCCTGATCTGGCTGAAGTAGAACTTCTGCTCTGGGTGTGCCACATTTCCCTAGAGCTGAAAGGCACAACGTGCAGGCTTCTTTCCAAAGGGCGAGTTGGGCCTCAGAGCATCTTGCTTCCAGCTCTTTGGCAAGCTAAGAAACCACTCGCTCTGCACAGTGCTCTTACAGCCTACGGGGAACATCTCTTCCAAAGGCCTGTGAAACGCAGTTTCTTTGCAGGCCTGATCTGGCTGAAGTAGGACTTCTGCTCTCCGTGTGCTACTTTGCCCTAGAGCTGAAAGGCGCAACGTGCAGGCTACTTTCCAAAGGGCGAGTTGGGCCCCACAGCATCTTGCTTCCAGCTCATTAGGAAGCTAAGAAACAACTCGCTCTGCACAGTGCTCTTACAGCCTACCGGGAACATCTCTTCCAAAGGCCTGAGAAATGCAGTTTCTTTGCAGGCCTTATCTCGCTGAGGTAGAACTGCTGCTATGCCGTGTCCTACATCGGCCTAGAGTTGCAAGGCTCAAAGTCCTGCCTTGACTCCTCAAGGGCAGACAGGCCCCACAGCGTGGGGCTTCCACCTCTTTGGGCAGCTAAGAAACAACTTGCTCTGCACTGGTGTTTTACAGCCTACAGGGAACGAGTCTTACAAAGGCCTGTGAAACGCAGTTCCTTCCCAGCCCTGATGTGGCTGAAGCAGAACTTCTGCTCTGCCGGGTCCTACATGGCGCTAGAGCTGCAAGGCACAAAGTCCTGCCTTGTTTCCACAAGGGTAGACAAGTCCCTCAGGTCCAGCTTCCAGCTCTTTCGACAGCTAAGAAACAACTCGCTCTGCACAGTGCTCTTACAGCCTACCGGGAACATCTCTTCCAAAGGCCTCTGAAACGCAGTTTCTTTGCAGGCCTGATCTGGCTGAAGTAGAACTTCTGCTCTGGGTGTGCCACATGGCCCTAGAGCTGAAAGGCACAAGGTGCAGGCTTCTTTCCAAAGGGCGAGTTGGGACCCAGAGCATCTTGCTTCCAGAGCTTTGGGAAGCTAAGAAACAACTCGCTCTGCACAGTGCTTTTACAGCCTACCTGGAACATGACTTACAAAGGCCTGTGAAACGCAGTTTCTTTGCAGGCCTGATCTGGCTGAAGTAGAACTTCTGCTCTGGGTGTGCCACATTGCCATAGAGCTGAAAGGCACAACGTGCAGGCTTCTTTCCAAAGGGCGAGTTGGGCCTCAGAGCATCTTCCTTCCAGCTCTTTGGGAAGCGAAGAAAGAACTCGCTCTGCACAGTGCTCTTACAGCCTACCGGGAACATCTCTTCCAAAGGCCTGTGAAACGCAGTTTCTTTGCAGGCCTGATCTGGCTGAAGTAGAACTTCTGCTCTGGGTGTGCCACATTGCCCTAGAGCTGAAAGGCACAACGTGCAGGCTTCTTTCCAAAGGGCGAGTTGGGCCTCAGAGCATCTTGCTTCCAGCTCTTTGGGAAGCGAAGAAACAACTCGCTCTGCACAGTGCTCTAACAGCCAACCGGGAGCATCTCTTGCAAAGGCCTGAGAAATGCAGTTTCTTTGCAGGCCTTATCTCGCTGAGGTAGAACTGCTGCTATGCCGTGTCCTACATCGGCCTAGAGTTGCAAGGCTCAAAGTCCTGCCTTGACTACTCAAGGGCAGACAGGCCCCACAGTGTGGGGCTTCCACATCTTTGGGCAGCTAAGAAACAACTTGCTCTGCACTGGTGTTTTACAGCCTACAGGGAACGAGTCTTACAAAGGCCTGTGAAACGCAGTTCCTTCCCAGCCCTGATGTGGCTGAAGTAGAACTTCTGCTCTGCCGGGTCCTCCATGGCGCTAGAGCTGCAAGGCACAAAGTCCTGCCTTGTTTCCACAAGGGTAGGCAAGTCCCTCAGGTCCAGCTTCCAGCTCTTTCTGCAGCTAAGAAACAACTCGCTCCGCACAGTGCTCTTACGGCCTACCGGGAACATCTCTTACAAAGGCCTGTGAAACGCAGTTTCTTTGCAGGACTGATCTGGCTGAAGTAGAACTTCTGCTCTGGGTGTGCCACATGGCCCTAGAGCTGAAAGGCACAACGTGCAGGCTTCTTTCCAAAGGGCGAGTTGGACCCCAAAGCCTCTTGCTTCCAGCTCTTTGGGAAGCTAAGAAACAACTCGCTCTGCAGACCTCTCTTACAGCCAACTGGGAGCATCTCTTGCAAAGGCCTGAGAAATGCAGTTTCTTTGCAGGCCTTATCTCGCTGAGGTAGAACTGCTGCTATGCCGTGTCCCACATCGGCCTAGAGTTGCAAGACTCAAAGTCCTGCCTTGACTCCTCAAGGGCAGACAGGCTACTCAGCGTGGGGATTCCAACTCTTTGGGCAGCTAAGAAACAACTTGCTCTGCACTGGTGTTTTACAGCCTACAGGAAACGAGTCTTACAAAGGCCTGTGAAACGCAGTTTCTTCCCAGCCCTGATGTGGCTGAAGTAGAACTTCTGCTCTGCCGGGTCCTACATGGCGCTAGAGCTGCAAGGCACAAAGTCCTGCCTTGTTTCCACAAGGGTAGACAAGTCCCTCAGGTCCAGCTTCCAGCTCTTTCGGCAGCTAAGAAACAACTCGCTCTGCACAGTGCTCTTACAGCCTACCGGGAACATCTCTTACAAAGGCCTGTGAAACGCAGTTTCTTTGCAGGCCTGATCTGGCTGAAGTAGAACTTCTGCTCTGGGTGTGCTACGTTGCCCTGGAGCTGAAAGGCACAATCCGCAGGCTTCTTTCCAAAGGGCGAGTTGGGCCCCACAGCATCTTCCTTCCAGCTCTTTGGGAAGCTAAGAAACAACTGGCTCTGCAGACCTCTCTTACAGCCAACTGGGAGCATCTCTTACAAAGGCCTGAGAAATGCAGTTTCTTTGCAGGCCTTATCTCGCTGAGGTAGAACTGCTGCTATGCCATATCCTACTTCGGCCTAGAGTTGCAAGGCTCAAAGTCCTGCCTTGACTCCTCAAGGGCAGACAGGCCCCACAGCGTGGGGCTTCCACCTCTTTAGGCCGCTAAGAAACAACTTGCTCTGCACTGGTGTTTTACAGCCTACAGGGAACGAGTCTTACAAAGGCCTGTGAAACGCAGTTTCTTCCCAGCCCTGATGTGGCTGAAGTAGAACTTCTGCTCTGCCGGGTCCTACATGGCGCTAGAGCTGCAAGGCGCAAAGTCCTGCCTTGATTCCACAAGGGTAGACAAGTCCCTCAGGTCCAACATCCAGCTCTTTCGGCAGCTAAGAAACAACTCGCTCTGCATAGGGCTCTTACAGCCTACCGGGAACATCTCTTACAAAGGCCTGTGAAACGCAGTTTCTTTGCAGGCCTGATCTGGCTGAAGTAGAACTTCTGCTCTGGGTGTGCCACATTGACCTAGAGCTCAAAGGCACAACGTGCAGGCTTCTTTCCAAAGGGCGAGTTGGGACCCAGAGCATCTTGCTTCCAGCTCTTTGGGAAGCTAAGAAACAACTCGCTCTGCACAGTGCTTTTACAGCCTACCGGGAACATGACTTAAAAGGCCTGTGAAACGCAGTTTCTTTGCAGGCCTGATCTGGCTGAAGTAGAACTTCTGCTCTGGGTGTGCCACATTTCCCTAGAGCTGAAAGGCACAACGTGCAGGCTTCTTTCCAAAGGGCGAGTTGGGCCTCAGAGCATCTTGCTTCCAGCTCTTTGGGAAGCTAAGAAACAACTCGCTCTGCACAGTGCTCTTACAGCCTAGTGGGAACATCTCTTCCAAAGGCCTGTGAAACGCAGTTTCTTTGCAGGCCTGATCTGGCTGAAGTAGGACTTCTGCTCTGGGTGTGCTACTTTGCCCTAGAGCTGAAAGGCACAACGTGCAGGCTTCTTTCCAAAGGGCGAGTTGGGCCCCACAGCATCTTGCTTCCAGCTCTTTGGGAAGCTAAGAAACAACTCGCTCTGCACAGTTCTCTTACAGCCTACTGGGAACATCTCTTCCAAAGGCCTGTGAAACGCAGTTTCTTTGCAGGCCTGATCTGGCTGAAGTAGAACTTCTGCTCTGGGTGTGCTACTTTGCCCTAGAGCTGAAAGGCACAACGTGCAGGCTTCTTTCAAAAGGGCGAGTTGGGCCCCACAGCATCTTGCTTCCAGCTCTTTGGGAAGCGAAGAAACAACTCGCTCTGCACAGTGCTCTTACAGCCTACCGGGAACATCTCTTCCAAAGGCCTGTGAAACGCAGTTTCTTCCCAGCCTGATCTGGCTGAAGTAGAACTTCTGCTCTGCCGGGTCCTACATGGCACTAGAGCTGCAAGGCCCAAAGTCTTGCCTTGTTTCCGCAAGGGTAGACAAGTCCCACAGGTTCAGATTCCAGCTCTTTCGGCAGCTAAGAAACAACTCGTTCTGCACAGTGCTCTTACAGCCTACCGGGAACATCTCTTCCAAAGGCCTGTGAAACGCAGTTTCTTTGCAGGCCTGATCTGGCTGAAGTAGAACTTCTACTCTGCGTGTGCCACATGGCCCTAGAGCTGAAAGGCACAACGTGCAGGCTTCTTTCCAAAGGGCGTGTTGGGCCCCAAAGCCTCTTTCTTCCAGCTCTTTGGGAAGCTAAGAAACAACTCGCTCTGCAGACCTCTCTTACAGCCAACCGGGAGCATCTCTTGCAAAGGCCTGAGAAATGCAGTTTCTTTGCAGGCCTTATCTCGCTGAGGTACAACTGCTGCTATGCCATATCCTACTTCGGCCTAGAGTTGCAAGGCTCAAAGTCCTGCCTTGACTCCTCAAGGGCAGACAGGCCCCACAGCGTGGGGCTTCCACCTCTTTAGGCCGCTAAGAAACAACTTGCTCTGCATAATGCTCTTACAGCCTACCGGGAACATGACTTACAAAGGCCTGTGAAACGCAGTTTCTTTGCAGGCCTGATCTGGCTGAAGTAGAAGTTCTGCTCTGGGTGTGCCACATTTCCCTAGAGCTGAAAGGCACAACGTGCAGGCTTCTTTCCAAAGGGCGAGTTGGGCCTCAGAGCATCTTGCTTCCAGCTCTTTGGCAAGCTAAGAAACCACTCGCTCTGCACAGTGCTCTTACAGCCTACGGGGAACATCTCTTCCAAAGGCCTGTGAAACGCAGTTTCTTTGCAGGCCTGATCTGGCTGAAGTAGGACTTCTGCTCTCCGTGTGCTACTTTGCCCTAGAGCTGAAAGGCGCAACGTGCAGGCTACTTTCCAAAGGGCGAGTTGGGCCCCACAGCATCTTGCTTCCAGCTCATTAGGAAGCTAAGAAACAACTCGCTCTGCACAGTGCTCTTACAGCCTACCGGGAACATCTCTTCCAAAGGCCTGAGAAATGCAGTTTCTTTGCAGGCCTTATCTCGCTGAGGTAGTGCCGGGGTCCCGCCCCGGCGGAGTCCAGGTTCCTGAGGGATGGACGGCGTCGGCGCGATGAGGGAGGGGGAAAATAAAGGGGACGTGAGACTTGGGTTGGTGTTAGCAAGTCCGACTTTACTGTGCACGAGTGTCGTTTATATATTTTTCAGGATTAGTACAGAAATAGTTTTACAAATATTCTCAGAGAGATAAGGAAGTAAGAAACGAGCACAAGAATATTTATTAGCATTCCATTCTATAGAGCATAAGGTTAATGATCGTCTTCTCTGCAATTAACTAGTGTTTGTTGTCTCTAAGCTAAAGGAGATAGGTACCTAGGCGTCTGTTGTAATTCATGGTAAAGTTAAATCAAAGAGAGAAGGTCCAGGCCTCCGGACAGGGCAGCAGCCCGTCTGGTTACATCCTGGTGGAGCCATCCCTGCCTCCCTCAATCATTTACGCCATTAGTGTAGATGGTTAATGGGAACAAAAGGTGACTCCAGGGTGTCTTATCCCCAGGGCTATCTGCATTCTCAGCGGGCAGTTAAACATCTTTACTTTTTCGCGCCCTTTAGGGGCTGGAAGCATTCCTTTGTCTTTTAGATTGTAGAGCTAACGGTCCCTTAAGTACACTGCCGGAGAAAGTATCATATTGTTAGTAAAGTAAAGGGCTGAAAAGCTAAACTAAACTGTATATCTTCAAGAATAAAAAAGAGAAATAAGTATACACATAACCTTGATAGAAAGCATGCATATAATTCAGAAAATATCGGGGGTGTTGGCCGGCCATCCTTCACCGAGGGGCATTCTTGCACCCCTCGGCCCTTCTACTCACCAATTATTTATTATTTATTGCTTTTAGGAGAAAACCTCTATAACATTTTAACAGAAAGCAGAAGGTCAAGAATAATATATAGATACTTCTTGATCATCCAATTAACCAGCAAACTTAGAAGGACGATGCATATGTATATTTAGACAAAGAACTGGAGGGAGAAGGAAACATTAACCAGATGGAGGCCATAAACCTAATTCGACATCTTATCTGGGCAGGATTCCTTTCTGATTGTCTCACATGGGACTGTGTGCTCCTCCATTAATTAACTGAAAAATATCTTGAAAGTTACCTGCAGGTGGTCACATTCTCTTACTGTATCTAATTTTCCCGGGAGGTAGTGCCTCCCAAGCAGCCACCCAAAGGAGTGAAAACTGGAGGTTAAGAAAGGAAAAGGAATGAAGGGCAATTAAAAGCAGCACAGGTTTCAGAACTATGTGAGGGGCTGGCCGGTTATTCTTCACCAAGGGGCGACCCTGCACCCCTCAGCGTTAATCGGCTGGACCCTGTCAAACAGCCGATCAAATGATGTAGCCACGGCTCCCAGCATCTCCCCCTTTTTTACTTTTTAAGGCCAACAGATGTAATTCTGCTGAAACCCGACTTATAGAGTTGAATATTAACTTGAGAAAGACTGGAAAAAGGCAAAGACAAATCATTAGAGCACCAATGGCGACAGCAATATTAACAATAAAGGAGCTCCAATTTTTCTCCCCTACAAAAGAGGTCAGAGAGGTGAAAAAGTTGGTGGCCACTTCAGAAGCAGAAAAGGATTCTTCAGCCTGATTAATATTATTAATTTGTCTATGTAAGTCACTAATGTCTAGACTAAAGTCTGAATGGTTCCATATTCCCTGGATATGATTTTTAATTTTTTCCCAAGAGTGTAGAGATTGATTTACCTTAAGAGGAGTCACACAGATCCATCTATAGGACACATGACAACGCAAGGCCAATCTAACCTTCAAATTTGTAAGTTCTTGTCCTATCTGTAATATTGCCTCTTCCAGAGCATTTACCTTTGCCTCCAGTTTTTCGTCTATTATTTCTTGGGTAGTTAGGGCAAGAGTGGTATTCTTAGAAAGATCGTCTACATAAGAGGCAGTATGTATTTGTTTAGTCAGCGCTACAGCAGATACAGTGAGAGAGGTTGCTAATGCAATCAAGGCTGAGATACCCAATATTAAAGCAGAGATAAACCGGCGGGGGCGCTGTAAAAGATCAGTAGCCTGTTTCAAAGTAAGCAATCCAACATCATCATACCAAGGTCCAGACAAGTGAACGGGTAACATAAGACAGGGGGGTTGTTGTAATATCATAACAGTTTCCACGTCTATATCAGGATTCAAACAATTAGTTAAAATACAATTGGTACAGGTAATGTTATATATGGAACCGTCCGTGGTGGGTAGAATAATCATTGCGCGACTGTGAGTGGGCGCAGCTAGGAAAACATAAGGGGCAGGAATACATGCCTTAACCTTATAGGACTGGGACCCCACTGGCCTATTTAGGATAATGTTGTGTAGAGCGGCTACGGCCTGCCATAAGCGAGGCTGGACCTCACCAGAGTCTGCCGACAATATGGGGGGAACCCAGCCATTCATATGCCAACGATCCACCGCCAGTTCAGGAGCTATGTAACGATCTGACCACCGGTATTTACCAGTTTCACGTAAATAATTTCTGTAATCTTTCGAAGGGTCCTGACAGCTCCAATCAAATATCTCACCGGGAAAAGAAGGTATTTTTATCACAGTTTTCGATGAATACATACACTCCCTCCACTTTGGGAAGCCCGTTCGTTTGTCAACCGACATCCAGTCACTATTAGTAGGCAATCTCTCTGGGGATGTAGTCCTTCCAGGACAAGTAGGATATCCTGGAGGGTGGATGGTAGAGTTCAGAGCCCTGGGGCCCATGTCCCCAGGCAGTAATAGTTGCAGGGACCATAAATTTCTCCACATTCCGTTAGGGGAGTCTGTAAGTAGCCCCTTAATGGAGGTTCCAATACAGCCTGGTATGTTAGTTACTGGCAGTGGAGCCGGCATCTGCCCTACAGGGCGCACATTAAAGCATATAGGGGGACTGCTAGAGGTACCTTGAAAAGAAAAATCTTTGTTAATGTCAAATTTATCATGGTATATAGACAGACCTCCTAATAACTCAGGATGGTTATTCGTGACAGGAATCTGTCCTTCCTTCCAGGTTACTGGATGGAATAGAGGGGGTTTAGGAACATAAGCCCAATATTGGTTAAGGGAGGCAGAGGTTTTTCCTGCCTGACAGGCAATCAAGGCTAACATAGCTAGAAACAGAGTAGAGGGGGAGATTGTACCCCCCTGCACCTGAACTAAGTGTTCTGCCTCTTGGGTAAGGTGTTTTAGTTGACCCCATGTAGGAATAGGCGCAGCTCGAGTGGCTTTAGAGCGCGGATGTGGAGGCGGCGGTGATCGAGGAGGTGGACGCTGATAGGGTGCGTCACGGAGCGAAAGCCGCCGCATCTGCATCACAGGAGGATGATCCTCATCCCTCTCCGTCAGGGCGCTGTTGTCCGTTCTTCTCAACGGAGGAAGGGTCCGGCACCGCCTGTTGTACATGCCGGATCAAACGATCAGGAATCCACAAAGGAGAGGAAGCGTCCTGTGGAAATATACAAGCATATCCTCGACCGCTAGTTAAGAGAATATCAGGACCTTTCCACTGTCCTGTAAGCAGGTCCTTCCATTTGACCTGTAGTAAAATATTTTGTTTATTATCATTCCAATGTCTCATCATAGGTGACTCACCATGAAAATCTAAATTGAGAAAATTTATCACAAACAGAGCATGACTTAGTAAAAGACGGGGAGAGCTATATTTGAGCTCTCCTCCTTGTAATTTTTCCAATTGTTGTTTTGGGGGGCTCAGATAGGGAGGAAAAGACAAACGTTTCAATTTTGTTTATAAATTGCTGTAAGTCATAGTTCTTTAAGAGAATAGAGAAAAAGATTTTCTTAACTCTGGAAAAAAGCAAAATATTAAAAATCAGTAATATCTCAATTAAAAAGTCATAAAAATTATAATCATCCCTATCAGTTTATTCTGTCCTGTGTAATTGGTTCTTGATCTTAATCTTCTGTCAGCAGTTTGTGAGGTCATCAGTTTCTCTGTTGGAGTTCTGTAATTTTTACCCAGTTTAGTTTTACAATCTGAGCGTTTATTAGAAACCTGTATTCTAGAGTGTTAGAGTCCTTTCCATGAATTTTCCTGAAGATGAGACATATTTGCAAAAGCAAAAAGTAGAGTAAAACAATAACTGACTGTAAACAATAAAAGACTTAAAAATGATGATTGACAGAGAAACTTGGTTATCTCTGTGATATACAACACCTTAAACTAATAATTAGAATTATGGCTGATAGCCAGGATACATCAGAATTTAGGCATGTATATAATTTCTAAAACACTTATATCAGTAACATTTACCCACATACTACCAACCAAGAAAGATTATTATCACTTTATCTGACAATGTTTCCCATGTAACTTTAGACCAAATAAGCCTGATTAGTTTAGAATTAACAAAACAGATTTGTCTTTTAGGTAGAGTTAGAAACCATTTGTTCCCAACAATGATGTTTAGATTACCCACAAGAACTTTGAGACATTAGACAAACAGCTATCATTTAAAGTTATTATGCTGACAAATTTCTAACAGACAACATGAACTTATTTGACTAGGAAACCCAGGCTGCATATTTGCATATGCAGTGCTAACTCTGAGGACATATCCAAACATTTCAATCAAACCAACAAACTTAAGTTTTCATTAACCAAAGGTTAATCCATATCATCTTAAAAGACAGTGGGTTAATTTCTATTGTATTTAGAATTTATGTGAGCGCTTAATTTAAGCCAATTAAACAGAACTCTTAGTATTGGCCATATCACCCGGAGGTAAAAATATCACACACATATAGACACACAGACACAGAGCCTTCACACCTATTGTTTTAAAAATCACTGCCATCAATCAGGTAATGAGTCAATCTCCAAGAGAGGGCACCCCACTTGGTCGCCAGGGTGATCAGGCCCGGAAACCAGGGGGGGTGCTCCCAGAGGTGGAGCCTATGATATTTTAAAGATTTCTTTGTCTCTCAACTGCAAAGCTCAAAAGGAGCCAAAAATGGTCACTGTAACTTTAAGAGAGAGGAAAGAAAAGGGTCCATTACCTTGCAAATCTCCTGAGCCTAGGGCAGCGTTCTACTTGTTCTGCCTGTGGGATTCCTATAGCAAGGGGTGATGGGGGCATCCCCCTGCATGTATCTCTTGTCCCCCTGCATGCATCTCTTGTATACCTTCCCTATTATGCCTGGCAGTCATAAGTGCCTGGTGAATGATTCCCAGGATAAAAGGATAGAGAAAAACAGTGAGGAACTTTCCGCCAGTCTGGGGGACATTCTACCCAATTGCAGCCTGGAGCCATTCTCCCAAGAAGGGGTTCCCACACTCAACCAAAGGTTAGAGTTTGGTACTTTCCTTGAACTGGAGTCCCGATTGGGACTTTTCCCGCAGTTCAGAGTATGGTCAGGTGCCAGAGGGAGGGGTCCCATTCCAGCCTTAGGAAAAGAAACCTTCCACGGGAGTCTTGGAGATTGGCGGCCGTCCTAATGACTTAAGTGGCCGACCCGTGCCCATTTAAAATTTGTCTATTAGAGATAGAGTCAGGAAGGAATGGATTAATTCATTTTCCATCACCCTCAGGCTTAAGGTACTGATTCTCTTCAGGCTGAATGCCACAATTTGCCCCATAGAGTAGCCATGGGCAGCAAAAGTGGATTCATACAGCTGTCCGAGAAGGTTCCCGATGGAGCAGTGAATTTAGATCCATCCTTGAAAAAGAGAAAGTCACAAGGAAAAAATAGGGCACTTACCAGAACTTGAGCTCACAAGCCGATGAAGCAAGTCCACCAGAAATGATGCAGGGTTGGTGAGCCGAGGAGTCGAGAGAAAGATTTCCTGGGCTCTCAAGATTTGGTGGCAGTGCTCTTTTATTTAGAGAATAGCGTGGAATAGCATGGGGACAGGACCCATGGGCAGGCAGAGCTGCTGCGTGGTGACAGGACCCACGGCCAGAACTTAACAGGTCTTGCTCTTATAATGTTGCACAAGGAAGTATTCCCAGTTAGACATTTTAAAACATACTTAGGCAAAGTTGATATAACCTCTTTATAAAGAAAATCAGCTTCTAAGTTGTGTTCCCACTATCATCCAGGTTTCCAAATTAACAGTTTCCTCTTCGGGGAACCAGGGACATTGTTCTTGTAAAAATGTAGGAATGTAGAAATCTGTCCCAAAGAGGCTTTTATGTCTCTTTTTTGCAAGCATACATGTTATTATTTCTATACAGAGCCTTCTTTCTTTAGACTCAGTATGGCCCAAAACTTCTCAAAAGTTCTTAATACTTCTTATTCTTCCTAACCTTATTTCACTCTCCCTTTCCGGAGAGGGACTAAAACTTCTCTATTATTATTATTATTATTATTATTTTTATTTTTTTATTTCACTCTCCCTTTCTAGAGAGGGGCAAAAACTTCTCAATTATTATTATTATTATTATTATTATTTATTTCACTCTCCCTTTCTAGAGAGGGGCAAAAACTTCTCTATTATTATTATTATTATTATTATTATTTCACTCTCCCTTTCTAGAGAGGGGCAAAAACTTCTCAAAGTTCTTAACACCTACTACCCTTCTGTCCTTTCCTCACTCTCCCTTTGGCAGAGAGGGGCTAAAGGGGGCTCTTCTTTCCAGCCCTGGGTAGGATCCTATCCGTCCCGAGAAGTGGGGGGAACTTACCCTTCAGGTCCCTGTTCGGGCGCCACTTGCCGGGGTCCCGCCCCGGCGGAGTCCAGGTTCCTGAGGGATGGACGGCGTCGGCGCGATGAGGGAGGGGGAAAATAAAGGGGACGTGAGACTTGGGTTGGTGTTAGCAAGTCCGACTTTACTGTGCACGAGTGTCGTTTATATATTTTTCAGGATTAGTACAGAAATAGTTTTACAAATATTCTCAGAGAGATAAGGAAGTAAGAAACGAGCACAAGAATATTTATTAGCATTCCATTCTATAGAGCATAAGGTTAATGATCGTCTTCTCTGCAATTAACTAGTGTTTGTTGTCTCTAAGCTAAAGGAGATAGGTACCTAGGCGTCTGTTGTAATTCATGGTAAAGTTAAATCAAAGAGAGAAGGTCCAGGCCTCCGGACAGGGCAGCAGCCCGTCTGGTTACATCCTGGTGGAGCCATCCCTGCCTCCCTCAATCATTTACGCCATTAGTGTAGATGGTTAATGGGAACAAAAGGTGACTCCAGGGTGTCTTATCCCCAGGGCTATCTGCATTCTCAGCGGGCAGTTAAACATCTTTACTTTTTCGCGCCCTTTAGGGGCTGGAAGCATTCCTTTGTCTTTTAGATTGTAGAGCTAAGGGTCCCTTAAGTACACTGCCGGAGAAAGTATCATATTGTTAGTAAAGTAAAGGGCTGAAAAGCTAAACTAAACTGTATATCTTCAAGAATAAAAAAGAGAAATAAGTATACACATAACCTTGATAGAAAGCATGCATATAATTCAGAAAATATCGGGGGTGTTGGCCGGCCATCCTTCACCGAGGGGCATTCTTGCACCCCTCGGCCCTTCTACTCACCAATTATTTATTATTTATTGCTTTTAGGAGAAAACCTCTATAACATTTTAACAGAAAGCAGAAGGTCAAGAATAATATATAGATACTTCTTGATCATCCAATTAACCAGCAAACTTAGAAGGACGATGCATATGTATATTTAGACAAAGAACTGGAGGGAGAAGGAAACATTAACCAGATGGAGGCCATAAACCTAATTCGACATCTTATCTGGGCAGGATTCCTTTCTGATTGTCTCACATGGGACTGTGTGCTCCTCCATTAATTAACTGAAAAATATCTTGAAAGTTACCTGCAGGTGGTCACATTCTCTTACTGTATCTAATTTTCCCGGGAGGTAGTGCCTCCCAAGCAGCCACCCAAAGGAGTGAAAACTGGAGGTTAAGAAAGGAAAAGGAATGAAGGGCAATTAGAAGCAGCACAGGTTTCAGAACTATGTGAGGGGCTGGCCGGTTATTCTTCACCAAGGGGCGGCCCTGCACCCCTCGGCGTTAATCGGCTGGACCCTGTCAAACAGCCGATCAAATGATGTAGCCACGGCTCCCAGCAAGGTAGAACTGCTGCTATGCCGTGTCCTACATCGGCCTAGAGTTGCAAGGCTCAAAGTCCTGCCTTGACTCCTCAAGGGCAGACAGGCCCCACAGCGTGGGGCTTCCACCTCTTTGGGCAGCTAAGAAACAACTTGCTCTGCACTGGTGTTTTACAGCCTACAGGGAACGAGTCTTACAAAGGCCTGTGAAACGCAGTTCCTTCAGAGCCCTGATGTGGCTGAAGTAGAACTTCTGCTCTGCCGGGTCCTACATGGCGCTAGAGCTGCAAGGCACAAAGTCCTGCCTTGTTTCCACAAGGGTAGACAAGTCCCTCAGGTCCAGCTTCCAGCTCTTTCGACAGCTAAGAAACAACTCGCTCTGCACAGTGCTCTTACAGCCTACCGGGAACATCTCTTCCAAAGGCCTGTGAAACGCAGTTTCTTTGCAGGCCTGATCTGGCTGAAGTAGAACTTCTGCTCTGGGTGTGCCACATGGCCCTAGAGCTGAAAGGCACAAGGTGCAGGCTTCTTTCCAAAGGGCGAGTTGGGACCCAGAGCATCTTGCTTCCAGAGCTTTGGGAAGCTAAGAAACATCTCGCTCTGCACAGTGCTTTTACAGCCTACCTGGAACATGACTTACAAAGGCCTGTGAAACGCAGTTTCTTTGCAGGCCTGATCTGGCTGAAGTAGAACTTCTGCTCTGGGTGTGCCACATTGCCCTAGAGCTGAAAGGCACAACGTGCAGGCTTCTTTCCAAAGGGCGAGTTGGGCCTCAGAGCATCTTCCTTCCAGCTCTTTGGGAAGCGAAGAAAGAACTCGCTCTGCACAGTGCTCTTACAGCCTACCGGGAACATCTCTTCCAAAGGCCTGTGAAACGCAGTTTCTTTGCAGGCCTGATCTGGCTGAAGTAGAACTTCTGCTCTGGGTGTGCCACATTGCCCTAGAGCTGAAAGGCACAACGTGCAGGCTTCTTTCCAAAGGGCGAGTTGGGCCTCAGAGCATCTTGCTTCCAGCTCTTTGGGAAGCGAAGAAACAACTCGCTCTGCACAGTGCTCTAACAGCCAACCGGGAGCATCTCTTGCAAAGGCCTGAGAAATGCAGTTTCTTTGCAGGCCTTATCTCGCTGAGGTAGAACTGCTGCTATGCCGTGTCCTACATCAGCCTAGAGTTGCAAGGCTCAAAGTCCTGCCTTGACTACTCAAGGGCAGACAGGCCCCACAGTGTGGGGCTTCCACATCTTTGGGCAGCTAAGAAACAACTTGCTCTGCACTGGTGTTTTACAGCCTACAGGGAACGAGTCTTACAAAGGCCTGTGAAACGCAGTTTCTTCCCAGCCCTGATGTGGCTGAAGTAGAACTTCTGCTCTGCCGGGTCCTCCATGGCGCTAGAGCTGCAAGGCACAAAGTCCTGCCTTGTTTCCACAAGGGTAGACAAGTCCCTCAGGTCCAGCTTCCAGCTCTTTCTGCAGCTAAGAAACAACTCGCTCCGCACAGTGCTCTTACGGCCTACCGGGAACATCTCTTACAAAGGCCTGTGAAACGCAGTTTCTTTGCAGGACTGATCTGGCTGAAGTAGAACTTCTGCTCTGGGTGTGCCACATGGCCCTAGAGCTGAAAGGCACAACGTGCAGGCTTCTTTCCAAAGGGCGAGTTGGACCCCAAAGCCTCTTGCTTCCAGCTCTTTGGGAAGCTAAGAAACAACTCGCTCTGCAGACCTCTCTTACAGCCAACTGGGAGCATCTCTTGCAAAGGCCTGAGAAATGCAGTTTCTTTGCAGGCCTTATCTCGCTGAGGTAGACCTGCTGCTATGCCGTGTCCCACATCGGCCTAGAGTTGCAAGGCTCAAAGTCCTGCCTTGACTCCTCAAGGGCAGACAGGCTACTCAGCGTGGGGATTCCAACTCTTCGGGCAGCTAAGAAACAACTTGCTCTGCACTGGTGTTTTACAGCCTACAGGAAACGAGTCTTACAAAGGCCTGTGAAACGCAGTTTCTTCCCAGCCCTGATGTGGCTGAAGTAGAACTTCTGCTCTGCCGGGTCCTACATGGCGCTAGAGCTGCAAGGCACAAAGTCCTGCCTTGTTTCCACAAGGGTAGACAAGTCCCTCAGGTCCAGCTTCCAGCTCTTTCGGCAGCTAAGAAACAACTCGCTCTGCACAGTGCTCTTACAGCCTACCGGGAACATCTCTTACAAAGGCCTGTGAAACGCAGTTTCTTTGCAGGCCTGATCTGGCTGAAGTAGAACTTCTGCTCTGGGTGTGCTACGTTGCCCTGGAGCTGAAAGGCACAATCCGCAGGCTTCTTTCCAAAGGGCGAGTTGGGCCCCACAGCATCTTCCTTCCAGCTCTTTGGGAAGCTAAGAAACAACTGGCTCTGCAGACCTCTCTTACAGCCAACTGGGAGCATCTCTTGCAAAGGCCTGAGAAATGCAGTTTCTTTGCAGGCCTTTTCTCGCTGAGGTAGAACTGCTGCTATGCCATATCCTACTTCGGCCTAGAGTTGCAAGGCTCAAAGTCCTGCCTTGACTCCTCAAGGGCAGACAGGCCCCACAGCGTGGGGCTTCCACCTCTTTAGGCCGCGAAGAAACAACTTGCTCTGCACTGGTGTTTTACAGCCTACAGGGAACGAGTCTTACAAAGGCCTGTGAAACGCAGTTTCTACCCAGCCCTGATGTGGCTGAAGTAGAACTTCTGCTCTGCCGGGTCCTACATGGCGCTAGAGCTGCAAGGCGCAAAGTCCTGCCTTGATTCCACAAGGGTAGACAAGTCCCTCAGGTCCAACATCCAGCTCTTTCGGCAGCTAAGAAACAACTCGCTCTGCATAGGGCTCTTACAGCCTACCGGGAACATGTCTTCCAAAGGCCTGTGAAACGCAGTTTCTTCCCAGCGCTGATCAGGCTGAAGTAGAACTTCTGCTCTGGGTGTGCCACATTGTCCTAGAGCTCAAAGGCACAACGTGCAGGCTTCTTTCCAAAGGGCGAGTTGGGCCTCAGAGCATCTTGCTTCCAGCTCTTTGGGAAGCTAAGAAACAACTCGCTCTGCACAGTGCTCTTACAGCCTAGTGGGAACATCTCTTCCAAAGGCCTGTGAAACACAGTTTCTTTGCAGGCCTGATCTGGCTGAAGTAGAACTTCTACTCTGCGTGTGCCACATGGCCCTAGAGCTGAAAGGCACAACGTGCAGGCTTCTTTCAAAAGGGCGTGTTGGGCCCCAAAGCCTCTTTCTTCCAGCTCTTTGGGAAGCTAAGAAACAACTCGCTCTGAAGACCTCTCTTACAGCCAACCGGGAGCATCTCTTGCAAAGGCCTGAGAAATGCAGTTTCTTTGCAGGCCTTATCTCGCTGAGGTAGAACTGCTGCTATGCCATATCCTACTTCGGCCTAGAGTTGCAAGGCTGAAAGTCCTGCCTTGACTCCTCAAGGGCAGACAGGCCCCACAGCGTGGGGCTTCCACCTCTTTAGGCCGCTAAGAAACAACTTGCTCTGCATAATGCTCTTACAGCCTACCGGGAACATGACTTACAAAGGCCTGTGAAACGCAGTTTCTTTGCAGGCCTGATCTGGCTGAAGTAGAACTTCTGCTCTGGGTGTGCCACATTTCCCTAGAGCTGAAAGGCACAACGTGCAGGCTTCTTTCCAAAGGGCGAGTTGGGCCTCAGAGCATCTTGCTTCCAGCTCTTTGGCAAGCTAAGAAACCACTCGCTCTGCACAGTGCTCTTACAGCCTACGGGGAACATCTCTTCCAAAGGCCTGTGAAACGCAGTTTCTTTGCAGGCCTGATCTGGCTGAAGTAGGACTTCTGCTCTCCGTGTGCTACTTTGCCCTAGAGCTGAAAGGCGCAACGTGCAGGCTACTTTCCAAAGGGCGAGTTGGGCCCCACAGCATCTTGCTTCCAGCTCATTAGGAAGCTAAGAAACAACTCGCTCTGCACAGTGCTCTTACAGCCAACCGGGAACATCTCTACCAAAGGCCTGAGAAATGCAGTTTCTTTGCAGGCCTTATCTCGCTGAGGTAGAACTGCTGCTATGCCGTGTCCTACATCGGCCTAGAGTTGCAAGGCTCAAAGTCCTGCCTTGACTCCTCAAGGGCATACAGGCCCCACAGCGTGGGGCTTCCACCTCTTTGGGCAGCTAAGAAACAACTTGCTCTGCACTGGTGTTTTACAGCCTACAGGGAACGAGTCTTACAAAGGCCTGTGAAACGCAGTTCCTTCCCAGCCCTGATGTGGCTGAAGCAGAACTTCTGCTCTGCCGGGTCCTACATGGCGCTAGAGCTGCAAGGCACAAAGTCCTGCCTTGTTTCCACAAGGGTAGACAAGTCCCTCAGGTCCAGCTTCCAGCTCTTTCGACAGCTAAGAAACAACTCGCTCTGCACAGTGCTCTTACAGCCTACCGGGAACATCTCTTCCAAAGGCCTCTGAAACGCAGTTTCTTTGCAGGCCTGATCTGGCTGAAGTAGAACTTCTGCTCTGGGTGTGCCACATGGCCCTAGAGCTGAAAGGCACAAGGTGCAGGCTTCTTTCCAAAGGGCGAGTTGGGACCCAGAGCATCTTGCTTCCAGAGCTTTGGGAAGCTAAGAAACAACTCGCTCTGCACAGTGCTTTTACAGCCTACCTGGAACATGACTTACAAAGGCCTGTGAAACGCAGTTTCTTTGCAGGCCTGATCTGGCTGAAGTAGAACTTCTGCTCTGGGTGTGCCACATTGCCATAGAGCTGAAAGGCACAACGTGCAGGCTTCTTTCCAAAGGGCGAGTTGGGCCTCAGAGCATCTTCCTTCCAGCTCTTTGGGAAGCGAAGAAAGAACTCGCTCTGCACAGTGCTCATACAGCCTACCGGGAACATCTCTTCCAAAGGCCTGTGAAACGCAGTTTCTTTGCAGGCCTGATCTGGCTGAAGTAGAACTTCTGCTCTGGGTGTGCCACATTGCCCTAGAGCTGAAAGGCACAACGTGCAGGCTTCTTTCCAAAGGGCGAGTTGGGCCTCAGAGCATCTTGCTTCCAGCTCTTTGGGAAGCGAAGAAACAACTCGCTCTGCACAGTGCTCTAACAGCCAACCGGGAGCATCTCTTGCAAAGGCCTGAGAAATGCAGTTTCTTTGCAGGCCTTATCTCGCTGAGGTAGAACTGCTGCTATGCCGTGTCCTACATCGGCCTAGAGTTGCAAGGCTCAAAGTCCTGCCTTGACTACTCAAGGGCAGACAGGCCCCACAGTGTGGGGCTTCCACATCTTTGGGCAGCTAAGAAACAACTTGCTCTGCACTGGTGTTTTACAGCCTACAGGGAACGAGTCTTACAAAGGCCTGTGAAACGCAGTTCCTTCCCAGCCCTGATGTGGCTGAAGTAGAACTTCTGCTCTGCCGGGTCCTCCATGGCGCTAGAGCTGCAAGGCACAAAGTCCTGCCTTGTTTCCACAAGGGTAGGCAAGTCCCTCAGGTCCAGCTTCCAGCTCTTTCTGCAGCTAAGAAACAACTCGCTCCGCACAGTGCTCTTACGGCCTACCGGGAACATCTCTTACAAAGGCCTGTGAAACGCAGTTTCTTTGCAGGACTGATCTGGCTGAAGTGGAACTTCTGCTCTGGGTGTGCCACATGGCCCTAGAGATGAAAGGCACAACGTGCAGGCTTCTTTCCAAAGGGCGAGTTGGGCCCCTCAGCATCTTGCTTCCAGCTCTTTGGGAAGCTAATAAACAACTCGCTCTGTACAGTGCTCTTACAGCCTAGCGGGAACATCTCTTACAAAGGCCTGTGAAACGCATTTTCTTTGCAGGCCTGATCTGGCTGAAGTGGAACTTCTGCTCTGGGTGTGCAACATGGCCCTAGAGCTGAAAGGCACAACGTGCAGGCTTCTTTCCAAAGGGAGAGCTGGGCCACTCAGCATCTTGCTTCCAGCTCTTTGGGAAGCAAAGAAACAACTCGCTCTGCACAGTGCTCTTACAGCCTACCGGGAACATCTCTTGCAAAGGCCTGTGAAACGCAGTTTCTTCCCAGCCCTGATCTGGCTGAAGTAGAACTTCTGCTCTGGGTGTGCCACATGGCCCTAGAGCTGAAAGGCACAAGGTGCAGGCTTCTTTCCAAAGGGCGAGTTGGGACCCAGAGCATCTTGCTTCCAGCTCTTTGGGAAGCTAAGAAACAACTCGCTCTGCACAGTGCTTTTACAGCCTACCGGGAACATGACTTACAAAGGCCTGTGAAACGCAGTTTCTTTGCAGGCCTGATCTGGCAGTAGTACAACTTCTGCTCTGGGTGTGCCACATTGCCCTAGAGCTGAAAGGCACAACGTGCAGGCTTCTTTCCAAAGGGCGAGTTGGGCCCCACAGCATCTTGCTTCCAGCTCTTTGGCAAGCTAAGAAACCACTCGCTCTGCACAGTGCTCTTACAGCCTACGGGGAACATCTCTTCCAAAGGCCTGTGAAACGCAGTTTCTTTGCAGGCCTGATCTGGCTGCAGTAGGACTTCTGCTCTCCGTGTGCTACTTTGCCCTAGAGCTGAAAGGCGCAACGTGCAGGCTACTTTCCAAAGGGCGAGTTGGGCCCCACAGCATCTTGCTTCCAGCTCATTAGGAAGCTAAGAAACAACTCGCTCTGCACAGTGCTCTTACAGCCTACCGGGAACATCTCTTCCAAAGGCCTGAGAAATGCAGTTTCTTTGCAGGCCTTATCTCGCTGAAGTAGAACTGCTGCTATGCCGTGTCCTACATCGGCCTAGAGTTGCAAGGCTCAAAGTCCTGCCTTGACTCCTCAAGGGCAGACAGGCCCCACAGCGTGGGGCTTCCACCTCTTTGGGCCGCTAAGAAACAACTTGCTCTGCACTGGTGTTTTACAGCCTACAGGGAACGAGTCTTACAAAGGCCTGTGAAACGCAGTTCCTTCCCAGCCCTGATGTGGCTGAAGTAGAACTTCTGCTCTGCCGGGTCCTACATGGCGCTAGAGCTGCAAGGCACAAAGTCCTGCCTTGTTTCCACAAGGGTAGACAAGTCCCTCAGGTCCAGCTTCCAGCTCTTTCGGCACCTAAGAAACAACTCGCTCTGCACAGTGCTCTTACGGCCTACCGGGAACATCTCTTACAAAGGCCTGTGAAACGCAGTTTCTTTGCAGGCCTGATCTGGCTGAAGTAGAACTTCTGCTCTGGGTGTGCCACATGGCCCTAGAGCTGAAAGGCACAAGGTGCAGGCTTCTTTCCAAAGGGCGAGTTGGACCCCAAAGCCTCTTGCTTCCAGCTCTTTGGGAAGCTAAGAAACAACTCGCTCTGCACAGTGCTCTTACAGCCTACCGGGAACATCTCTTCCAAAGGCCTGTGTAACGCAGTGTCTTTGCAGGCCTGATCTGGCTGAAGTAGAACTTCTGCTCTGGGTGTGCTACTTTGCCCTAGAGCTGAAAGGCACAACGTGCAGGCTTCTTTCCAAAGAGTGAGTTGGGCCCCACAGCATCTTGCTTCCAGCTCTTTGGCAAGCTATGAAACCACTCGCTCTGCACAGTGCTCTTACAGCCTACCGGGAACATCTCTTCCAAAGGCCTGAGAAATGCAGTTTCTTTGCAGGCCTTATCTCGCTGAGGTAGAACTGCTGCTATGCCGTGTCCTACATCGGCCTAGAGTTGCAAGGCTCAAAGTCCTGCCTTGACTCCTCAAGGGCAGACAGGCCCCACAGTGTGGGGCTTCCACCTCTTTGGGCAGCTAAGAAACAACTTGCTCTGCACTGGTGTTTTACAGCCTACAGGGAACGAGTCTTACAAAGGCCTGTGAAACGCAGTTCCTTCCCAGCCCTGATGTGGCTGAAGTAGAACTTCTGCTCTGCCGGGTCCTACATGGCGCTAGAGCTGCAAGGCACAAAGTCCTGCCTTGTTTCCACAAGGGTAGACAAGTCCCTCAGGTCCAGCTTCCAGCTCTTTCGACAGCTAAGAAACAACTCGCTCTGCACAGTGCTCTTACAGCCTACCGGGAACATCTCTTCCAAAGGCATGTGAAACGCAGTTTCTTTGCAGGCCTGATCTGGCTGAAGTAGAACTTCTGCTCTGGGTGTGCCACAGTGCCCTAGAGCTCAAAGGCACAACGTGCAGGCTTCTTTCCAAAGGGCGAGTTGGGACCCAGAGCATCTTGCTTCCAGCTCTTTGGGAAGCTAAGAAACAACTCGCTCTGCACAGTGCTTTTACAGCCTACCGGGAACATGACTTACAAAGGCCTGTGAAACGCAGTTTCTTTGCAGGCCTGATCTGGCTGAAGTAGAACTTCTGCTCTGGGTGTGCCACATTTCCCTAGAGCTGAAAGGCACAACGTGCAGGCTTCTTTCCAAAGGGCGAGTTGGGCCTCAGAGAATCTTGCTTCCAGCTCTTTGGGAAGCGAAGAAAGAACTCGCTCTGCACAGTGCTCTTACAGCCTAGCGGGAACATCTCTTCCAAAGGCCTGTGAAACGCAGTTTCTTTGCAGGCCTGATCTGGCTGAAGTAGAACTTCTGGTCTGGGTGTGCTACTTTGCCCTAGAGCTGAAAGGCACAACGTGCAGGCTTCTTTCCAAAGGGCGAGTTGGGCCCCACAGCATCTTGCTTCCAGCTCTTTGGCAAGCTAAGAAACCACTCGCTCTGCACAGTGCTCTTACAGCCTACGGGGAACATCTCTTCCAAAGGCCTGTGAAACGCAGTTTCTTTGCAGGCCTGATCTGGCTGCAGTAGGACTTCTGCTCTCCGTGTGCTACTTTGCCCTAGAGCTGAAAGGCGCAACGTGCAGGCTACTTTCCAAAGGGCGAGTTGGGCCCCACAGCATCTTGCTTCCAGCTCATTAGGAAGCTAAGAAACAACTCGCTCTGCACAGTGCTCTTACAGCCTACCGGGAACATCTCTTCCAAAGGCCTGAGAAATGCAGTTTCTTTGCAGGCCTTATCTCGCTGAAGTAGAACTGCTGCTATGCCGTGTCCTACATCGGCCTAGAGTTGCAAGGCTCAAAGTCCTGCCTTGACTCCTCAAGGGCAGACAGGCCCCACAGCGTGGGGCTTCCACCTCTTTGGGCCGCTAAGAAACAACTTGCTCTGCACTGGTGTTTTACAGCCTACAGGGAACGAGTCTTACAAAGGCCTGTGAAACGCAGTTCCTTCCCAGCCCTGATGTGGCTGAAGTAGAACTTCTGCTCTGCCGGGTCCTACATGGCGCTAGAGCTGCAAGGCACAAAGTCCTGCCTTGTTTCCACAAGGGTAGACAAGTCCCTCAGGTCCAGCTTCCAGCTCTTTCGGCAGCTAAGAAACAACTCGCTCTGCACAGTGCTCTTACGGCCTACCGGGAACATCTCTTACAAAGGCCTGTGAAACGCAGTTTCTTTGCAGGCCTGATCTGGCTGAAGTAGAACTTCTGCTCTGGGTGTGCCACATGGCCCTAGAGCTGAAAGGCACAAGGTGCAGGCTTCTTTCCAAAGGGCGAGTTGGACCCCAAAGCCTCTTGCTTCCAGCTCTTTGGGAAGCTAAGAAACAACTCGCTCTGCACAGTGCTCTTACAGCCTACCGGGAACATCTCTTCCAAAGGCCTGTGTAACGCAGTGTCTTTGCAGGCCTGATCTGGCTGAAGTAGAACTTCTGCTCTGGGTGTGCTACTTTGCCCTAGAGCTGAAAGGCACAACGTGCAGGCTTCTTTCCAAAGGGTGAGTTGGGCCCCACAGCATCTTGCTTCCAGCTCTTTGGGAAGCTATGAAACCACTCGCTCTGCACAGTGCTCTTACAGCCTACCGGGAACATCTCTTCCAAAGGCCTGAGAAATGCAGTTTCTTTGCAGGCCTTATCTCGCTGAGGTAGAACTGCTGCTATGCCGTGTCCTACATCGGCCTAGAGTTGCAAGGCTCAAAGTCCTGCCTTGACTCCTCAAGGGCAGACAGGCCCCACAGCGTGGGGCTTCCACCTCTTTGGGCAGCTAAGAAACAACTTGCTCTGCACTGGTGTTTTACAGCCTACAGGGAACGAGTCTTACAAAGGCCTGTGAAACGCAGTTCCTTCCCAGCCCTGATGTGGCTGAAGTAGAACTTCTGCTCTGCCGGGTCCTACATGGCGCTAGAGCTGCAAGGCACAAAGTCCTGCCTTGTTTCCACAAGGGTAGACAAGTCCCTCAGGTCCAGCTTCCAGCTCTTTCGACAGCTAAGAAACAACTCGCTCTGCACAGTGCTCTTACAGCCTACCGGGAACATCTCTTCCAAAGGCATGTGAAACGCAGTTTCTTTGCAGGCCTGATCTGGCTGAAGTAGAACTTCTGCTCTGGGTGTGCTACGTTGCCCTGGAGCTGAAAGGCACAATCCGCAGGCTTCTTTCCAAAGGGCGAGTTGGGCCCCACAGCATCTTCCTTCCAGCTCTTTGGGAATCTAAGAAACAACTGGCTCTGCAGACCTCTCTTACAGCCAACTGGGAGCATCTCTTACAAAGGCCTGAGAAATGCTGTTTCTTTGCAGGCCTTATCTCGCTGAGGTAGAACTGCTGCTATGCCATATCCTACTTCGGCCTAGAGTTGCAAGGCTCAAAGTCCTGCCTTGACTCCTCAAGGGCAGACAGGCCCCACAGCGTGGGGCTTCCACCTCTTTAGGCCGCTAAGAAACAACTTGCTCTGCACTGGTGTTTTACAGCCTACAGGGAACGAGTCGTACAAAGGCCTGTGAAACGCAGTTTCTTCCCAGCCCTGATGTGGCTGAAGTAGAACTTCTGCTCTGCCGGGTCCTACATGGCGCTAGAGCTGCAAGGCGCAAAGTCCTGCCTTGATTCCACAAGGTTAGACAAGTCCCTCAGGTCCAACATCCAGCTCTTTCGGCAGCTAAGAAACAACTCGCTCTGCATAGGGCTCTTACAGCCTACCGGGAACATGTCTTCCAAAGGCCTGTGAAACGCAGTTTCTTTGCAGGCCTGATCTGGCTGAAGTAGAACTTCTGCTCTGGGTGTGCCACATGGCCCTAGAGCTGAAAGGCACAAGGTGCAGGCTTCTTTCCAAAGGGCGAGTTGGGACCCAGAGCATCTTGCTTCCAGCTCTTTGGGAAGCTAAGAAACAACTCGCTCTGCACAGTGCTTTTACAGCCTACCGGGAACATGACTTACAAAGGCCTGTGAAACGCAGTATCTTTGCAGGCCTGATCTGGCTGAAGTAGAACTTCTGCTCTGGGTGTGCCACATGGCCCTAGAGCTGAAAGGCACAACGTGCAGGCTTCTTTCCGCAGGGCGAGTTGGGCCTCAGAGCATCTTGCTTCCAGCTCTTTGGGAAGCGAAGAAAGAACTCGCTCTGCACAGTGCTCTTACAGCCTACCGGGAACATCTCTTCCAAAGGCCTGTGAAACGCAGTTTCTTTGCAGGCCTGATCTGGCTGAAGTAGAACTTCTGCTCTGGGTGTGCCACATTGCCCTAGAGCTGAAAGGCACAACGTGCAGGCTTCTTTCCAAAGGGCGAGTTGGGCCTCAGAGCATCTTGCTTCCAGCTCTTTGGGAAGCGAAGAAACAACTCGCTCTGCACAGTGCTCTTACAGCCAACCGGGAGCATCTCTTGCAAAGGCCTGAGAAATGCAGTTTCTTTGCAGGCCTTATCTCGCTGAGGTAGAACTGCTGCTATGCCGTGTCCTACATCGGCCTAGAGTTGCAAGGCTCAAAGTCCTGTCTTGACTACTCAAGGGCAGACAGGCCCCACAGCGTGGGGCTTCCACATCTTTGGGCAGCTAAGAAACAACTTGCTCTGCACTGGTGTTTTACAGCCTACAGGAAACGAGTCTTACAAAGGCCTGTGAAACGCAGTTTCTTCCCAGCCCTGATGTGGCTGAAGTAGAACTTCTGCTCTGCCAGGTCCTCCATGGCGCTAGAGCTGCAAGGCACAAAGTCCTGCCTTGTTTCCACAAGGGTAGACAAGTCCCTCAGGTCCAGCTTCCAGCTCTTTCGGCAGCTAAGAAACAACTCGCTCTGCACAGTGCTCTTACGGCCTACCGGGAACATCTCTTACAAAGGCCTGTGAAACGCAGTTTCTTTGCAGGCCTGATCTGGCTGAAGTAGAACTTCTGCTCTGGGTGTGCTACGTTGCCCTGGAGCTGAAAGGCACAATCCGCAGGCTTCTTTCCAAAGGGCGCTTTGGGCCCCACAGCATCTTCCTTCCAGCTCTTTGGGAAGCTAAGAAACAACTGGCTCTGCAGACCTCTCTTACAGCCAACTGGGAGCATCTCTTGCAAAGGCCTGAGAAATGCAGTTTCTTTGCAGGCCTTATCTCGCTGAGGTAGAACTGCTGCTATGCCATATCCTACTTCCGCCTAGAGTTGCAAGGCTCAAAGTCCTGCCTTGACTCCTCAAGGGCAGAAAGGCCCCACAGCGTGGGGCTTCCACCTCTTTAGGCCGCTAAGAAACAACTTGCTCTGCACTGGTGTTTTACAGCCTACAGGGAACGAGTCTTACAAAGGCCTGTGAAACGCAGTTTCTTCCCAGCCCTGATGTGGCTGAAGTAGAACTTCTGCTCTGCCGGGTCCTACATGGCGCTAGAGCTGCAAGGCGCAAAGTCCTGCCTTGATTCCACAAGGGTAGACAAGTCCCTCAGGTCCAACATCCAGCTCTTTCGGCAGCTAAGAAACAACTCGCTCTGCATAGGGCTCTTACAGCCTACCGGGAACATGTCTTCCAAAGGACTGAGAAACGCAGTTTCTTCCCAGCGCTGATCAGGCTGAAGTAGAACTTCTGCTCTGGGTGTGCCACATTGTCCTAGAGCTCAAAGGCACAACGTGCAGGCTTCTTTCCAAAGGGCGAGTTGGGACCCAGAGCATCTTGCTTCCAGCTTTTGGGAAGCTAAGAAACAACTCGCTCTGCACAGTGCTTTTACAGCCTACCGGGAACATGACTTACAAAGGCCTGTGAAACGCAGTTTCTTTGCAGGCCTGTTCTGGCTGAAGTAGGACTTCTGCTCTGGGTGTGCCACATTTCCCTAGAGCTGAAAGGCACAACGTGCAGGCTTCTTTCCAAAGGGCGAGTTGGGCCTCAGAGCATCTTGCTTCCAGCTCTTTGTGAAGCTAAGAAACAACTCGCTCTGCACAGTGCTCTTACAGCCTACCGGGAACATCTCTTCCAAAGGCCTGTGAAACGCAGTTTCTTTGCAGGCCTGATCTGGCTGAAGTAGAACTTCTGCTCTGGGTGTGCCACATGGCCCTAGAGCTGAAAGGCACAACGTGCAGGCTTCTTTCCAAAGGGCGAGTTGGGCCTCAGAGCATCTTGCTTCCAGCTCTTTGGGAAGCGAAGAAACAACTCGCTCTGCACAGTGCTCTTACAGCCTACCGGGAACATCTCTTCCAAAGGCCTGTGAAACGCAGTTTCTTCCCAGTCCTGATCTGGCTGAAGTAGAACTTCTGCTCTGCCGGGTCCTACATGGCGCTAGAGCTGCAAGGCGCAAAGTCCTGCCTTGATTCCACAACGGTAGACAAGTCCCTCACGTTCAACATCCAGCTCTTTCGGCAGCTAAGAAACAACTCGCTCTGCATAGGGCTCTTACAGCCTACCGGGAACATGTCTTACAAAGGACTGTGAAACGCAGTTTCTTCCCAACCCTGATCAGGCTGAAGTAGAACTTCTGCTCTGGGTGTGCCACATTGTTCTAGAGCTCAAAGGCACAACGTGCAGGCTTCTTTCCAAAGGGCGAGTTGGGACCCAGAGCATCTTGCTTCCAGCTCTTTGGGAAGCTAAGAAACAACTCGCTCTGCACAGTGCTTTTACATCCTACCGGGAACATGACTTACAAAGGCCTGTGAAACGCAGTTTCTTTGCAGGCCTGATCTGGCTGAAGTAGAACTTCTGCTCTGGGTGTGCCACATTTCCCTAGAGCTGAAAGGCACAACGTGCAGGCTTCTTTCCAAAGGGCGAGTTGGGCCTCAGAGCATCTTGCTTCCAGCTCTTTGGGAAGCGAAGAAAGAACTCGCTCTGCACAGTGCTCTTACAGCCTACCGGGAACATCTCTTCCAAACGCCTGTGAAACGCAGTTTCTTTGCAGGCCTGATCTGGCTGAAGTAGAACTTCTGCTCCGGGTGTGCTACTTTGCCCTAGAGCTGAAAGGCACAACGTGCAGGCTTCTTTCCAAAGGGCGAGTTGGGCCCCACAGCATCTTGCTTCCAGCTCTTTGGGAAGCTAAGAAACAACTCGCTCTGCACAGTGCTATTACAGCCTACCGGGAGCATCTCTTCCAAAGGCCTGAGAAATGCAGTTTCTTTGCAGGCCTGATCTGGCTGAAGTAGGACTTCTGCTCTGGGTGTGCTACTTTGCCCTAGAGCTGAAAGGCATAACGTGCAGGCTTCTTTCCAAAGGGTGAGTTGGGCCCCACAGCATCTTGCTTCCAGCTCTTTGGCAAGCTAAGAAACCACTCGCTCTGCACAGTGCTCTTACAGCCTACGGGGAACATCTCTTCCAAAGGCCTGTGAAACGCAGTTTCTTTGCAGGCCTGATCTGGCTGAAGTAGAACTTCTGCTCTGGGTGTGCCACATTGCCCTAGAGCTGAGAGGCACAACGTGCAGGCTTCTTTCCAAAGGGCGAGTTGGGCCTCAGAGCATCTTGCTTCCAGCTCTTTGGGAAGCGAAGAAACAACTCGCTCTGGACAGTGCTCTTACAGGCAACCGGGAGCATCTCTTGCAAAGGCCTGAGAAATGCAGTTTCTTTGCAGGCCTTATCTCGCTGAGGTAGAACTGCTGCTATGCCATATCCTACTTCGGCCTAGAGTTGCAAGGCTCAAAGTCCTGCCTTGACTCCTCAAGGGCAGACAGGCTACTCAGCGTGGGGATTCCACCTCTTTGGGCAGCTAAGAAACAACTTGCTCTGCACTGGTGTTTTACAGCCTACAGGAAACGAGTCTTACAAAGGCCTGTGAAACGCAGTTTCTTCCCAGCCCTGATGTGGCTGAAGTAGAACTTCTGCTCTGCCGGGTCCTACATGGCGCTAGAGCTGCAAGGCACAAAGTCCTGCCTTGTTTCCACAAGGGTAGACAAGTCCCTCAGGTCCAGCTTCCAGCTCTTTCGGCAGCTAAGAAACAACTCGCTCTGCACAGTGCTCTTACAACCTACCGGGAACATCTCTTACAAAGGCCTGTGAAACGCAGTTTCTTTGCAGGCCTGATCTGGCTGAAGTAGAACTTCTGCTCTGGGTGTGCTACGTTGCCCTGGAGCTGAAAGGCACAATCCGCAGGCTTCTTTCCAAAGGGCGAGTTGGGCCCCACAGCATCTTCCTTCCAGCTCTTTGGGAAGCTAAGAAACAACTGGCTCTGCAGACCTCTCTTACAGCCAACTGGGAGCATCTCTTGCAAAGGCCTGAGAAATGCAGTTTCTTTGCAGGCCTTTTCTCGCTGAGGTAGAACTGCTGCTATGCCATATCCTACTTCGGCCTATTGTTGCAAGGCTCAAAGTCCTGCCTTGACTCCTCAAGGGCAGACAGTCCCCACAGCGTGGGGCTTCCACCTCTTTAGGCCGCTAAGAAACAACTTGCTCTGCACTGGTGTTTTACAGCCTACAGGGAACGAGTCTTACAAAGGCCTGTGAAACGCAGTTTCTTCCCAGCCCTGATGTGGCTGAAGTAGAACTTCTGCTCTGCCGGGTCCTACATGGCGCTAGAGCTGCAAGGCGCAAAGTCCTGCCTTGATTCCACAAGGGTAGACAAGTCCCTCAGGTCCAACATCCAGCTCTTTCGGCAGCTAAGAAACAACTCGCTCTGCATAGGGCTCTTACAGCCTACCGGGAACATGTCTTACAAAGGACTGTGAAACGCAGTTACTTCCCAGCGCTGATCAGGCTGAAGTAGAACTTCTGCTCTGGGTGTGCCACATTGTCCTAGAGCTCAAAGGCACAACGTGCAGGCTTCTTTCCAAAGGGCGAGTTGGGACCCAGAGCATCTTGCTTCCAGCTCTTTGGGAAGCTAAGAAACAACTCGCTCTGCACAGTGCTTTTACAGCCTACCGGGAACATGACTTACAAAGGCCTGTGAAATGCAGTTTCTTTGCAGGCCTGATCTGGCTGAAGTAGAACTTCTGCTCTGGGTGTGCCACAGTGCCCTAGAGCTGAAAGGCACAACGTGCAGGCTTCTTTCCAAAGGGCGAGTTGGGCCTCAGAGCATCTTGCTTCCAGCTCTTTGGGAAGCTAAGAAACAACTCGCTCTGCACAGTGCTCTTACAGCCTACCGGGAACATCTCTTCCAAAGGCCTGTGAAACGCAGTTTCTTTGCAGGCCTGATCTGGCTGAAGTAGGACTTGTGCTCTGGATGTGCTACTTTGCCCTAGAGCTGAAAGGCACAACGTGCAGGCTTCTTTCCAAAGGGCGAGTTGGGCCCCACAGCATCTTGCTTCCAGCTCTTTGGGAAGCTAAGAAACAACTCGCTCTGCACAGTGCTCTTACAGCCTACCGGGAACAGGTCTTAAAAGGCCTGTGAAACGCAGTTTCTTTGCAGGCCTGATCTGGCTGAAGTAGGACTTCTGCTCTGGGTGTGCTACTTTGCCCTAGAGCTGAAAGGCTCAACGTGCAGGCTTCTTTCCAAAGGGCGAGTTGGGCCCCACAGCATCTTGCTTCCAGCTCTTTGGGAAGCGAAGAAACAACTCGCTCTGCACAGTGCTCTTACAGCCTACCGGGAACATCTCTTCCAAAGGCCTGTGAAACGCAGTTCCTTCCCAGCCTGATCTGGCTGAAGTAGAACTTCTGCTCTGCCGGGTCCTACATGGCACTAGAGCTGCAAGGCACAAAGTCTTTCCTTGTTTCCGCAAGGGTAGACAAGTCCCTCAGGTTCAGATTCCAGCTCTTTCGGCAGCTAAGAAACAACTCGCTCTGCACAGTGCTCTTACAGCCTACCGGGAACATCTCTTCCAAAGGCCTGTGAAACGCAGTTTCTTTGCAGGCCTGATCTGGCTGAAGTAGAACTTCTACTCTGCGTGTGCCACATGACCCTAGAGCTGAAAGGCACAACGTGCAGGCTTCTTTCCAAAGGGCGTGTTGGGCCCCAAAGCCTCTTTCTTCCAGCTCTTTGGGAAGCTAAGAAACAACTCGCTCTGCAGACCTCTCTTACAGCCAACCGGGAGCATCTCTTGCAAACGCCTGAGAAATGCAGTTTCTTTGCAGGCCTTATCTAGCTGAGGTAGAACTGCTGCTATGCCATATCCTACTTCGGCCTAGAGTTGCAAGGCTCAAAGTCCTGCCTTGACTCCTCAAGGGCAGACAGGCCCCACAGCGTGGGGCTTCCACCTCTTTAGGCCGCTAAGAAACAACTTGCTCTGCATAATGCTCTTACAGCCTACCGGGAACATGACTTACAAAGGCCTGTGAAACGCAGTTTCTTTGCAGGCCTGATCTGGCTGAAGTAGAACTTCTGCTCTGGGTGTGCCACATTTCCCTAGAGCTGAAAGGCACAACGTGCAGGCTTCTTTCCAAAGGGCGAGTTGGGCCTCAGAGCATCTTGCTTCCAGCTCTTTGGCAAGCTAAGAAACCACTCGCTCTGCACAGTGCTCTTACAGCCTACGGGGAACATCTCTTCCAAAGGCCTGCGAAACGCAGTTTCTTTGCAGGCCTGATCTGGCTGAAGTAGGACTTCTGCTCTCCGTGTGCTTCTTTGCCCTAGAGCTGAAAGGCGCAACGTGCAGGCTACTTTCCAAAGGGCGAGTTGGGCCCCACAGCATCTTGCTTCCAGCTCATTAGGAAGCTAAGAAACAACTCGCTCTGCACAGTGCTCTTACAGCCTACTGGGAACATCTCTACCAAAGGCCTGAGAAATGCAGTTTCTTTGCAGGCCTTATCTCGCTGAGGTAGAACTGCTGCTATGCCGTGTCCTACATCGGCCTAGAGTTGCAAGGCTCAAAGTCCTGCCTTGACTCCTCAAGGGCAGACAGGCCCCACAGCGTGGGGCTTCCACCTCTATGGGCAGCTAAGAAACAACTTGCTCTGCACTGGTGTTTTACAGCCTACAGGGAACGAGTCTTACAAAGGCCTGTGAAACGCAGTTTCTTCCCAGCCCTGATGTGGCTGAAGTAGAACTTCTGCTCTGCCGGGTCGTACATGGCGCTAGAGCTGCAAGGCGCAAAGTCCTGCCTTGATTCCACAAGGGTAGACAAGTCCCTCAGGTCCAACATCCAGCTCTTTCGGCAGCTAAGAAACAACTCGCTCTGCATAGGGCTCTTACAGCCTACCGGGAACATGTCTTCCAAAGGACTGTGAAACGCAGTTTCTTCCCAGCGCTGATCAGGCTGAAGTAGAACTTCTGCTCTGGGTGTGCCACATTGTCCTAGAGCTCAAAGGCACAACGTGCAGGCTTCTTTCCAAAGGGCGAGTTGGGACCCAGAGCATCTTGCTTCCAGCTCTTTGGGAAGCTAAGAAACAACTCGCTCTGCACAGTGCTTTTACAGCCTACCGGGAACATGACTTACAAAGGCCTGTGAAACGCAGTTTCTTTGCAGGTCTGTTCTGGCTGAAGTAGGACTTCTGCTCTGGGTGTGCCACAGTGCCCTAGAGCTGAAAGGCACAACGTGCAGGCTTCTTTCCAAAGGGCGAGTTGGGCCTCAGAGCATCTTGCTTCCAGCACTTTGGGAAGCGAAGAAAGAACTCGCTCTGCACAGTGCTCTTACAGCCTACCGGGAACATCTCTTCCAAAGGCCTGTGAAACTTAAGTTCTTACAGCCTACGGGAACATCTCTTCCAAAGGCCTGTGAAACGCAGTGTCTTCCCAGCCCTGATCTGGCTGAAGTAGAACTTCTGCTCTGCCGGGTCCTACATGGCGCTAGAGCTGCAAGGCGCAAAGTCCTGCCTTGATTCCACAACGGTAGACAAGTCCCTCAGGTTCAACATCCAGCACTTTCGGCAGCTAAGAAACAACTCGCTCTGCATAGGGCTCTTACAGCCTACCGGGAACATCTCTTCCAAACGCCTGTGAAACGCAGTTTCTTTGCAGGCCTAATCTGGCTGAAGTAGAACTTCTGCTCCGGGTGTGCTACTTTGCCCTAGAGCTGAAAGGCACAACGTGCAGGCTTCTTTCCAAAGGGCGAGTTGGGCCCCACAGCATCTTGCTTCCAGCTCTTTGGGAAGCTAAGAAACAACTCGCTCTGCACAGTGCTATTACAGCCTACCGGGAGCATCTCTTCCAAAGGCCTGAGAAATGCAGTTTCTTTGCAGGCCTGATCTGGCTGAAGTAGGACTTCTGCTCTGGGTGTGCTACTTTGCCCTAGAGCTGAAAGGCATAACGTGCAGGCTTCTTTCCAAAGGGTGAGTTGTGCCCCACAGCATCTTGCTTCCAGCACTTTGGCAAGCTAAGAAACCACTCGCTCTGCACAGTGCTCTTACAGCCTACGGGGAACATCTCTTCCAAAGGCCTGTGAAACGCAGTTTCTTTGCAGGCCTGATCTGGCTGAAGTAGAACTTCTGCTCTGGGTGTGCCACATTGCCCTAGAGCTGAGAGGCACAACGTGCAGGCTTCTTTCCAAAGGGCGAGTTGGGCCTCAGAGCATCTTGCTTCCAGCTCTTTGGGAAGCGAAGAAACAACTCGCTCTGGACAGTGCTCTTACAGGCAACCGGGAGCATCTCTTGCAAAGGCCTGAGAAATGCAGTTTCTTTGCAGGCCTTATCTCGCTGAGGTAGAACTGCTGCTATGCCGTGTCCCACATCGGCCTAGAGTTGCAAGGCTCAAAGTCCTGCCTTGACTCCTCAAGGGAAGACAGGCTACTCAGCGTGGGGATTCCACCTCTTTGGGCAGCTAAGAAACAACTTGCTCTGCACTGGTGTTTTACAGCCTACAGGAAACGAGTCTTACAAAGGCCTGTGAAACGCAGTTTCTTCCCAGCCCTGATGTGGCTGAAGTAGAACTTCTGCTCTGCCGGGTCCTACATGGCGCTAGAGCTGCAAGGCGCAAAGTCCTGCCTTGATTCCACAAGGGTAGACAAGTCCCTCAGGTCCAACATCCAGCTCTTTCGGCAGCTAAGAAACAACTCGCTCTGCATAGGGCTCTTACAGCCTACCGGGAACATGTCTTCCAAAGGCCTGTGAAACGCAGTTTCTTCCCAGCGCTGATCAGGCTGAAGTAGAACTTCTGCTCTGGGTGTGCCACATTGTCCTAGAGCTAAAAGGCACAACGTGCAGGCTTCTTTCCAAAGGGCGAGTTGGGCCTCAGAGCATCTTGCTTCCAGCTCTTTGGGAAGCTAAGAAACAACTCGCTCTGCACAGTGCTCTTACAGCCTAGTGGGAACATCTCTTCCAAAGGCCTGTGAAACGCAGTTTCTTTGCAGGCCTGATCTGGCTGAAGTAGAACTTCTACTCTGCGTGTGCCACATGGCCCTAGAGCTGAAAGGCACAACGTGCAGGCTTCTTTCGAAAGGGCGTGTTGGGCCCCAAAGCCTCTTTCTTCCAGCTCTTTGGGAAGCTAAGAAACAACTCGCTCTGAAGACCTCTCTTACAGCCAACCGGGAGCATCTCTTGCAAAGGCCTGAGAAATGCAGTTTCTTTGCAGGCCTTATCTCGCTGAGGTAGAACTGCTGCTATGCCATATCCTACTTCGGCCTAGAGTTGCAAGGCTGAAAGTCCTGCCTTGACTCCTCAAGGGCAGACAGGCCCCACAGCGTGGGGCTTCCACCTCTTTAGGCCGCTAAGAAACAACTTGCTCTGCATAATGCTCTTACAGCCTACCGGGAACATGACTTACAAAGGCCTGTGAAACGCAGTTTCTTTGCAGGCCTGATCTGGCTGAAGTAGAACTTCTGCTCTGGGTGTGCCACATTTCCCTAGAGCTGAAAGGCACAACGTGCAGGCTTCTTTCCAAAGGGCGAGTTGGGCCTCAGAGCATCTTCCTTCCAGCTCTTTGGGAAGCGAAGAAAGAACTCGCTCTGCACAGTGCTCTTACAGCCTACCGGGAACATCTCTTCCAAAGGCCTGTGAAACGCAGTTTCTTTGCAGGCCTGATCTGGCTGAAGTAGAACTTCTGCTCTGGGTGTGCCACATTGCCCTAGAGCTGAGAGGCACAACGTGCAGGCTTCTTTCCAAAGGGCGAGTTGGGCCTCAGAGCATCTTGCTTCCAGCTCTTTGGGAAGCGAAGAAACAACTCGCTCTGCACAGTGCTCTAACAGCCAACCGGGAGCATCTCTTGCAAAGGCCTGAGAAATGCAGTTTCTTTGCAGGCCTTATCTCGCTGAGGTAGAACTGCTGCTATGCCGTGTCCTACATCGGGCTAGAGTTGCAAGGCTCAAAGTCCTGCCTTGACTACTCAAGGGCAGACAGGCCCCACAGTGTGGGGCTTCCACATCTTTGGGCAGCTAAGAAACAACTTGCTCTGCACTGGTGTTTTACAGCCTACAGGGAACGAGTCTTACAAAGGCCTGTGAAACGCAGTTTCTTCCCAGCCCTGATGTGGCTGAAGTAGAACTTCTGCTCTGCCGGGTCCTCCATGGCGCTAGAGCTGCAAGGCACAAAGTCCTGCCTTGTTTCCACAAGGGTAGACAAGTCCCTCAGGTCCAGCTTCCAGCTCTTTCTGCAGCTAAGAAACAACTCGCTCCGCACAGTGCTCTTACGGCCTACCGGGAACATCTCTTACAAAGGCCTGTGAAACGCAGTTTCTTTGCAGGACTGATCTGGCTGAAGTAGAACTTCTGCTCTGGGTGTGCCACATGGCCCTAGAGCTGAAAGGCACAACGTGCAGGCTTCTTTCCAAAGGGCGAGTTGGACCCCAAAGCCTCTTGCTTCCAGCTCTTTGGGAAGCTAAGAAACAACTCGCTCTGCAGACCTCTCTTACAGCCAACTGGGAGCATCTCTTGCAAAGGCCTGAGAAATGCAGTTTCTTTGCAGGCCTTATCTCGCTGAGGTAGACCTGCTGCTATGCCGTGTCCCACATCGGCCTAGAGTTGCAAGGCTCAAAGTCCTGCCTTGACTCCTCAAGGGCAGACAGGCTACTCAGCGTGGGGATTCCAACTCTTCGGGCAGCTAAGAAACAACTTGCTCTGCACTGGTGTTTTACAGCCTACAGGAAACGAGTCTTACAAAGGCCTGTGAAACGCAGTTTCTTCCCAGCCCTGATGTGGCTGAAGTAGAACTTCTGCTCTGCCGGGTCCTCCATGGCGCTAGAGCTGCAAGGCACAAAGTCCTGCCTTGTTTCCACAAGGGTAGACAAGTCCCTCAGGTCCAGCTTCCAGCTCTTTCGGCAGCTAAGAAACAACTCGCTCTGCACAGTGCTCTTACAGCCTACCGGGAACATCTCTTACAAAGGCCTGTGAAACGCAGTTTCTTTGCAGGCCTGATCTGGCTGAAGTAGAACTTCTGCTCTGGGTGTGCTACGTTGCCCTGGAGCTGAAAGGCACAATCCGCAGGCTTCTTTCCAAAGGGCGAGTTGGGCCCCACAGCATCTTCCTTCCAGCTCTTTGGGAAGCTAAGAAACAACTGGCTCTGCAGACCTCTCTTACAGCCAACTGGGAGCATCTCTTACAAAGGCCTGAGAAATGCAGTTTCTTTGCAGGCCTTATCTCGCTGAGGTAGAACTGCTGCTATGCCATATCCTACTTCGGCCTAGAGTTGCAAGGCTCAAAGTCCTGCCTTGACTCCTCAAGGGCAGACAGGCCCCACAGCGTGGGGCTTCCACCTCTTTAGGCCGCTAAGAAACAACTTGCTCTGCACTGGTGTTTTACAGCCTACAGGGAACGAGTCTTACAAAGGCCTGTGAAACGCAGTTTCTTCCCAGGCCTGATGTGGCTGAAGTAGAACTTCTGCTCTGCCGGGTCCTACATGGCGCTAGAGCTGCAAGGCGCAAAGTCCTGCCTTGATTCCACAAGGGTAGACAAGTCCCTCAGGTCCAACATCCAGCTCTTTCGGCAGCTAAGAAACAACTCGCTCTGCATAGGGCTCTTACAGCCTACCGGGAACATGTCTTACAAAGGACTGTGAAACGCAGTTTCTTCCAAGCCCTGATCAGGCTGAAGTAGAACTTCTGCTCTGGGTGTGCCACATTGACCTAGAGCTCAAAGGCACAAGGTGCAGGCTTCTTTCCAAAGGGCGAGTTGGGACCCAGAGCATCTTGCTTCCAGAGCTTTGGGAAGCTAAGAAACATCTCGCTCTGCACAGTGCTTTTACAGCCTACCTGGAACATGACTTACAAAGGCCTGTGAAACGCAGTTTCTTTGCAGGCCTGATCTGGCTGAAGTAGAACTTCTGCTCTGGGTGTGCCACATTGCCCTAGAGCTGAAAGGCACAACGTGCAGGCTTCTTTCCAAAGGGCGAGTTGGGCCTCAGAGCCTCTTGCTTCCAGCTCTTTGGGAAGCGAAGAAAGAACTCGCTCTGCACAGTGCTCTTACAGCCTACCGGGAACATCTCTTCCAAAGGCCTGTGAAACGCAGTTTCTTTGCAGGCCTGATCTGGCTGAAGTAGAACTTCTGCTCTGGGTGTGCCACATTGCCCTAGAGCTGAGAGGCACAACGTCAGGCTTCTTTCCAAAGGGCGAGTTGGGCCTCAGAGCATCTTGCTTCCAGCTCTTTGGGAAGCGAAGAAACATCTCGCTCTGCACAGTGCTCTTACAGCCAACCGGGAGCATCTCTTGCAAAGGCCTGAGAAATGCAGTTTCTTTGCAGGCCTTATCTCGCTGAGGTAGAACTGCTGCTATGCCGTGTCCTACATCGGCCTAGAGTTGCAAGGCTCAAAGTCCTGCCTTGACTACTCAAGGGCAGACAGGCCCCACAGTGTGGGGCTTCCACATCTTTGGGCCGCTAAGAAACAACTTGCTCTGCACTGGTGTTTTACAGCCTACAGGGAACGAGTCTTACAAAGGCCTGTGAAACGCAGTTTCTTCCCAGCCCTGATGTGGCTGAAGTAGAACTTCTGCTCTGCCGGGTCCTCCATAGCGCTACAGCTGCAAGGCACAAAGTCCTGCCTTGTTTCCACAAGGGTAGACAAGTCCCTCAGGTCCAGCTTCCAGCTCTTTCGGCAGCTAAGAAACAACTCGCTCCGCACAGTGCTCTTACGGCCTACCGGGAACATCTCTTACAAAGGCCTGTGAAACGCAGTTCCTTTGCAGGACTGATCTGGCTGAAGTAGAACTTCTCCTCTGGGTGTGCCACATGGCCCTAGAGCTGAAAGGCACAACGTGCAGGCTTCTTTCCAAAGGGCGAGTTGGACCCCAAAGCCTCTTGCTTCCAGCTCTTTGGGAAGCTAAGAAACAACTCGCTCTGCAGACCTCTCTTACAGCCAACCGGGAGCATCTCTTGCAAAGGCCTGAGAAATGCAGTTTCTTTGCAGGCCTTATCTCGCTGAGGTAGAACTGCTGCTATGCCGTGTCCCACATCGGCCTAGAGTTGCAAGGCTCAAAGTCCTGACTTGACTCCTCAAGGGCAGACAGGCTACTCAGCGTGGGGATTCCACCTCTTTGGGCAGCTAAGAAACAACTTGCTCTGCACTGGTGTTTTACAGCCTACAGGAAACGAGTCTTACAAAGGCCTGTGAAACGCAGTTTCTTCCCAGCCCTGATGTGGCTGAAGTAGAACTTCTGCTCTGCCGGGTCCTACATGGCGCTAGAGCTGCAAGGCACAAAGTCCTGCCTTGTTTCCACAAGGGTAGACAAGTCCCTCAGGTCCAGCTTCCAGCTCTTTCGGCAGCTAAGAAACAACTCGCTCTGCACAGTGCTCTTACAGCCTACCGGGAACATCTCTTACAAAGGCCTGTGAAACGCAGTTTCTTTGCAGGCCTGATCTGGCTGAAGTAGAACTTCTGCTCTGGGTGTGCTACGTTGCCCTGGAGCTGAAAGGCACAATCCGCAGGCTTCTTTCCAAAGGGCGAGTTGGGCCCCACAGCATCTTCCTTCCAGCTCTTTGGGAAGCTAAGAAACAACTGGCTCTGCAGACCTCTCTTACAGCCAACTGGGAGCATCTCTTACAAAGGCCTGAGAAATGCAGTTTCTTTGCAGGCCTTATCTCGCTGAGGTAGAACTGCTGCTATGCCATATCCTACTTCGGCCTAGAGTTGCAAGGCTCAAAGTCCTGCCTTGACTCCTCAAGGGCAGACAGGCCCCACAGCGTGGGGCTTCCACCTCTTTAGGCCGCTAAGAAACAACTTGCTCTGCACTGGTGTTTTACAGCCTACAGGGAACGAGTCTTACAAAGGCCTGTGAAACGCAGTTTCTTCCCAGGCCTGATGTGGCTGAAGTAGAACTTCTGCTCTGCCGGGTCCTACATGGCGCTAGAGCTGCAAGGCGCAAAGTCCTGCCTTGATTCCACAAGGGTAGACAAGTCCCTCAGGTCCAACATCCAGCTCTTTCGGCAGCTAAGAAACAACTCGCTCTGCATAGGGCTCTTACAGCCTACCGGGAACATGTCTTACAAAGGACTGTGAAACGCAGTTTCTTCCCAGCGCTGATCAGGCTGAAGTAGAACTTCTGCTCTGGGTGTGCCACATTGACCTAGAGCTCAAAGGCACCAGGTGCAGGCTTCTTTCCAAAGGGCGAGTTGGGACCCAGAGCATCTTGCTTCCAGCTCTTTGGGAAGCTAAGAAACAACTCGCTCTGCACAGTGCTCTTACAGCCTACGGGGAACATCTCTTCCAAAGGCCTGTGAAACGCAGTTTCTTTGCAGGCCTGATCTGGCTGAAGTAGGACTTCTGCTCTCCGTGTGCTACTTTGCCCTAGAGCTGAAAGGCGCAACGTGCAGGCTACTTTCCAAAGGGCGAGTTGGGCCCCACAGCATCTTGCTTCCAGCTCATTAGGAAGCTAAGAAACAACTCGCTCTGCACAGTGCTCTTACAGCCTACCGGGAACATCTCTTCCAAAGGCCTGAGAAATGCAGTTTCTTTGCAGGCCTTATCTCGCTGAGGTAGAACTGCTGCTATGCCGTGTCCTACATCGGCCTAGAGTTGCAAGGCTCAAAGTCCTGCCTTGACTCCTCAAGGGCAGACAGGCCCCACAGCGTGGGGCTTCCACCTCTTTGGGCAGCTAAGAAACAACTTGCTCTGCACTGGTGTTTTAAAGCCTACAGGGAACGAGTCTTACAAAGGCCTGTGAAACGCAGTTTCTTCCCAGCCATGATGTGGCTGAAGTAGAACTTCTGCTCTGCCGGGTCCTACATGGCGCTAGAGCTGCAAGGCACAAAGTCCTGCCTTGTTTCCACAAGGGTAGAAAAGTCCCTCAGGTCCAGCTTCCAGCTCTTTCGACAGCTAAGAAACAACTCGCTCTGCACAGTGCTCTTACAGCCTACAGGGAACATCTCTTCCAAAGGCCTGTGAAACGCAGTTTCTTTGCAGGCCTGATCTGGCTGAAGTAGAACTTCTGCTCTGGGTGTGCCACATGGCCCTAGAGCTGAAAGGCACAAGGTGCAGGCTTCTTTCCAAAGGGCGAGTTGGGACCCAGAGCATCTTGCTTCCAGAGATTTGGGAAGCTAAGAAACATCTCGCTCTGCACAGTGCTTTTACAGCCTACCTGGAACATGACTTACAAAGGCCTGTGAAACGCAGTTTCTTTGCAGGCCTGATCTGGCTGAAGTAGAACTTCTGCTCTGGGTGTGCCACATTGCCCTAGAGCTGAAAGGCACAACGTGCAGGCTTCTTTCCAAAGGGCGAGTTGGGCCTCAGAGCATCTTGCTTCCAGCTCTTTGGGAAGCGAAGAAAGAACTCGCTCTGCACAGTGCTCTTACGGCCTACCGGGAACATCTCTTCCAAAGGCCTGTGAAACGCAGTTTCTTTGCAGGCCTGATCTGGCTGAAGTAGAACTTCTGCTCTGGGTGTGCCACATGGCCCTAGAGCTGAAAGGCACAACGTGCAGGCTTCTTTCCAAAGGGCGAGTTGGACCCCAAAGCCTCTTGCTTCCAGCTCTTTGGGAAGCTAAGAAACAAACGCTCTCCAGACCTCTCTTACAGCCAACCGGGAGCATCTCATGCAAAGGCCTGAGAAATGCAGTTTCTTTGCAGGCCTTATCTCGCTGAGGTAGAACTGCTGGTATGCCGTGTCCCACATCGGCCTAGAGTTGCAAGGCTCAAAGTCCTGCCTTGACTCCTCAAGGGCAGACAGGCTACTCAGCGTGGGGATTCCACCTCTTTGGGCAGCTAAGAAACAACTTGCTCTGATCTGGTGTTTTACAGACTACAGGAAACGAGTCTTACAAAGGCCTGTGAAACGCAGTTTCTTCCCAGACCTGATGTGGCTGAAGTAGAACTTCTGCTCTGCCGGGTCCTTCATGGCGCTAGAGCTGCAAGGCACAAAGTCCTGCCTTGTTTCCACAAGGGTAGACAAGTTCCTCAGGTCCAGCTTCCAGCTCTTTCGGCAGCTAAGAAACAACTCGCTCTGCACAGTGCTCTTACAGCCTACCGGGAACATCTCTTACAAAGGCCTGTGAAACGCAGTTTCTTTGCAGGCCTGATCTGGCTGAAGTAGAACTTCTTCTCTCGGTGTGCCCTGGAGCTGAAAGGAACAATCCGCAGGCTTCTTTCCAAAGGGCGAGTTGGGCCCCACTGCATCTTCCTTCCAGCTCTTTGGGAAGCTAAGAAACAACTGGCTCTGCAGACCTCTCTTACAGCCAACCGGGAGCATCTCTTGCAAAGGCCTGAGAAATGCAGTTTCTTTGCAGGCCTTATCTCTCTGAGGTAGAACTGCTGCTATGCCATATCCTACTTCGGCCTAGAGTTGCAAGGCTCAAAGTCCTGCCTTGACTCCTCAAGAGCAGACAGGCCCCTCAGCGTGGGGCTTCCACCTCTTTAGGCCGCTAAGAAACAACTTGCTCTGCACTGGTGTTTTACAGCCTACAGGGAACGAGTCGTACAAAGCCCTTGAAACGCAGTTTCTTCCCAGCCCTGATGTGGCTGAAGTAGAACTTCTGCTCTGCCGGGTCCTACATGGCGCTAGAGCTGCAAGGCGCAAAGTCCTGCCTTGATTCCACAAGGGTAGACAAGTCCCTCAGGTCCAACATCCAGCTCTTTCGGCAGCTAAGAAAGAACTCGCTCTGCATAGGGCTCTTACAGCCTACCGGGAACATGTCTTCCAAAGGCCTGTGAAACGCAGTTTCTTTGCAGGCCTGATCTGGCTGAAGTAGAACTTCTGCTCTGGGTGTGCCACATGGCCCTAGAGCTGAAAGGCACAAGGTGCAGGCTTCTTTCCAAAGGGCGAGTTGGGACCCAGAGCATCTTGCTTCCAGAGCTTTGGGAAGCTAAGAAACATCTCGCTCTGCACAGTGCTTTTACAGCCTACCTGGAACATGACTTACAAAGGCCTGTGAAACGCAGTTTCTTTGCAGGCCTGATCTGGCTGAAGTAGAACTTCTGCTCTGGGTGTGCCACATTGCCCTAGAGCTGAAAGGCACAACGTGCAGGCTTCTTTCCAAAGGGCGAGTTGGGCCTCAGAGCCTCTTGCTTCCAGCTCTTTGGGAAGCGAAGAAAGAACTCGCTCTGCACAGTGCTCTTACAGCCTACCAGGAACATCTCTTCCAAAGGCCTGTGAAACGCAGTTTCTTTGCAGGCCTGATCTGGCTGAAGTAGAACTTCTGCTCTGGGTGTGCCACATTGCCCTAAGGCTGAAAGGCACAACGTGCAGGCTTCTTTCCAAAGGGCGAGTTGGGCCTCAGAGCATCTTGCTTCCAGCTCTTTGGGAAGCAAAGAAACAACTCGCTCTGCACAGTGCTCTTACAGCCAACCGGGAGCATCTCTTGCAAAGGCCTGAGAAATGCAGTTTCTTTGCAGGCCTTATCTCGCTGAGGTAGAACTGCTGCTATGCCGTGTCCCACATCGGCCTAGAGTTGCAAGGCTCAAAGTCCTGCCTTGACTCCTCAAGGGCAGACAGGCCCCACAGCGTGGGGCTTCCACCTCTTCAGGCCGCTAAGAAACAACTTGCTCTGCACTGGTGTTTTACAGCCTACAGGGAACGAGTCTTACAAAGGCCTGTGAAACGCAGTTTCTTCCCAGCCCTGATGTGGCTGAAGTAGAACTTCTGCTCTGCCGGGTCGTACATGGCGCTAGAGCTGCAAGGCGCAAAGTCCTGCCTTGATTCCACAAGGGTAGACAAGTCCCTCAGGTCCAACATCCAGCTCTTTCGGCAGCTAAGAAACAACTCGCTCTGCATAGGGCTCTTACAGCCTACCAGGAACATGTCTTACAAAGGACTGTGAAACGCAGTTTCTTCCCAGCCCTGATCACGCTGAAGTAGAACTTCTGCTCTGGGTGTGCCATATTGACCTAGAGCTCAAAGGCACAACGTGCAGGCTTCTTTCCAAAGGGCGAGTTGGGACCCAGAGCATCTTGCTTCCAGCTCTTTGGGAAGCTAAGAAACAACTCGCTCTGCACAGTGCTTTTACAGCCTACCCGGAACATGACTTACAAAGGCCTGTGAAACGCAGATTCTTTGCAGGCCTGATCTGGCTGAAGTAGAACTTCTGCTCTGGGTGTGCCACATTGCCCTAGAGCTGAAAGGCACAACGTGCAGGCTTCTTTCCAAAGGGCGAGTTGGGCCTCAGAGCATCTTGCTTCCAGCTCTTTGGGAAGCGAAGAAACAACTCGCTCTGCACAGTGCTCTTACAGCCTACCGGGAACATCTCTTCCAAAGGCCTGTGAAACGCAGTTTCTTTGCAGGCCTGATCTGGCTGAAGTAGGACTTCTGCTCTGGGTGTGCTACTTTGCCCTAGAGCTGAAAGGCACAACGTGCAGGCTTCTTTCCAAAGGGCGAGTTGGGCCCCACAGCATCTTGCTTCCAGCTCTTTGGGAAGCTAAGAAACAACTCGCTCTGCACAGTGCTCTTACAGCCTAGTGGGAACATCTCTTCCAAAGGCCGGTGAAACGCAGTTTCTTTGCAGGCCTGATCTGGCTGAAGTAGGACTTCTGCTCTGGGTGTGCTACTTTGCCCTAGAGCTGAAAGGCACAACGTGCAGGCTTCTTTCCAAAGGGCGAGTTGGTCCCCACAGCATCTTGCTTCCAGCTCTTTGGGAAGCTAAGAAACAACTCGCTCTGCACAGTGCTCTTACAGCCTAGTGGGAACATCTCTTCCAAAGGCCGGTGAAATGCAGTTTCTTTGCAGGCCTGATCTGGCTGAAGTAGGACTTCTGCTCTGGGTGTGCTACTTTGCCCTAGAGCTGAAAGGCACAACGTGCAGGCTTCTTTCCAAAGGGCGAGTTGGGCCCCACAGCATCTTGCTTCCAGCTCTTTGGGAAGCTAAGAAACAACTCGCTCTGCACAGTGCTCCTACAGCCTACCGGGAACATCTCTTCCAAAGGCCTGTGAAACGCAGTTTCTTTGCAGGCCTGATCTGGCTGAAGTAGGACTTCTGCTCTGGGTGTGCTACTTTGCCCTAGAGCTGAAAGGCACAACGTGCAGGCTTCTTTCCAAAGGGCGAGTTGGGCCCCACAGCATCTTGCTTCCAGCTCTTTGGGAAGCTAAGAAACCACTCGCTCTGCACAGTGCTCTTACAGCCTACCGGGAACATCTCTTCCAAAGGCCTGTGAAACGCAGTTTCTTTGCAGGCCTGATCTGGCTGAAGTAGGACTTCTGCTCTGGGTGTGCTACTTTGCCCTAGAGCTGAAAGGCACAACGTGCAGGCTTCTTTCCAAAGGGCGAGTTGGTCTCCACAGCATCTTGCTTCCAGCTCTTTGGGAAGCTAAGAAACAACTGGCTCTGCAGACCTCTCTTACAGCCAACTGGGAGCATCTCTTGCAAAGGCCTGTGAAATGCAGTTTCTTTGCAGGCCTGATCTCGCTGAGGTAGAACTGCTGCTATGCCGTGTCCCACATCGGCCTAGAGTTGCAAGGCTCAAAGTCCTGCCTTGACTCCTCAAGGGCAGACAGGCCCCACAGCGTCGGGCTTCCACCTCTTCAGGCTGCTAAGAAACAACTTGCTCTGCACTGGTGTTTTACAGCCTACAGGAAACGAGTCTTACAAAGGCCTGTGAAACGCAGTTTCTTTCCAGCCCTGATGTGGCTGAAGTAGAACTTCTGCTCTGCCGGGTCCTACATGGCGGTAGAGCTGCACGGCACAAAGTCCTGCCTTGTTTCCACAAGGGTAGACAAGTCCCTCAGGTCCAGCTTCCAGCTCTTTCGGCAGCTAAGAAACAACTCGCTCTGCACAGTGCTCTTACAGCCTACGGGGAACATCTGTTGCAAAGGCCTGTGAAACGCAGTTTCTTTGCAGGCCTGATCTGGCTGAAGTAGGACTTCTCCTCTGAGTGTGCTACTTTGCCCTAGAGCTGAAAGGCACAACGTGCAGGCTTCTTTCCAAAGGGCGAGTTGGTCCCCACCGCATCTTGCTTCCAGCCCTTTGGGAAGCTAAGAAACAACTCGCTCTGCACAGTGCTCTTACAGCCTAGTGGGCGCATCTCTTCCAAAGGCCTGAGAAATGCAGTTTCTTTGCAGGCCTTATCTCGCTGAGGTAGAACTGCTGCTATGCCGTGTCCCACATCGGCCTAGAGTTGCAAGGCTCTAAGTCCTGCCTTGACTCCTCAAGGGCAGACAGGCCCCACAGCGTTGGGCTTCCACCTCTTTGGGCAGCTAAGAAACAACTTGCTCTGCACTGGTGTTTTACAGCCTACAGGGAACGAGTCTTACAAAGGCGTGTGAAACGCAGTTCCTTCCCAGCCCTGATGTGGCTGAAGTAGAACTTCTGCTCTGCCGGGTCCTACATGGCGCTAGAGCTGCAAGGCACAAAGTCCTGCCTTGTTTCCACAAGGGTAGACAAGTCCCTCAGGTCCAGCTTCCAGCTCTTTCGACAGCTAAGAAACAACTCGCTCTGCACAGTGCTCTTACAGCCTACCGGGAACATCTCTTCCAAAGGCCTGTGAAACGCAGATTCTTTGCAGGCCTGATCTGGCTGAAGTAGGACTTCTGCTCTGGGTGTGCCACATGGCCCTAGAGCTGAAAGGCACAAGGTGCAGGCTTCTTTCCAAAGGGCGAGTTGGGACCCAGAGCATCTTGCTTCCAGAGCTTTGGGAAGCTAAGAAACATCTCGCTCCGCACAGTGCTTTTACAGCCTACCTGGAACATGACTTACAAAGGCCTGTGAAACGCAGTTTCTCTGCAGGCCTGATCTGGCTGAAGTAGAACTTCTGCTCTGGGTGTGCCACATTGCCCTAGAGCTGAAAGGCACAATCCGCAGGCTTCTTTCCAAAGTGCGAGTTGGAC